>NC_058132.1:149571122-149729820 GCF_016433145.1 Gracilinanus agilis | reverse complement strand
ATGCACTGCTGGTGGTGGTGTGAACTGATCCAACCATTCTGGCTGGCAATTTGGAACTGTGCTCAAAGGGCTATAAAAGAATGCCTGCCCTTTGATCCAGCCATACCACTGTTGGGTTTGTACCCCAAAGAGATCATAGATAAACAGAATTGTACAAAAATATTTATAGCTGCGCTTTTTGTAGTGGCAAAGAACTGGAAAAGGAGGGTATGTCCTTCAATTGGGGAATGGCTGAACAAACTGTGGTATATGCTGGTGATGGAATACTATTGTGCTAAAAGGAATAATAAACTGGAGGAGTTCCAGGTGAACTGGAAAGACCTCCAGGAACTGATGCAGAGCGAAAGGAACAGAACCAGGAGAACATTGTACACAGAGACTGATACACTATGGTAAAATCGAATGTAATGGACCTCTGTACCAGCAGAAAGCAATGACACAGGACAGTTCTGAGGGATTTATGGTAAAGAACGCTACCTATATTCAGAGGAAGAACTGCAGGAGAGGAAACATATAAGAAAAACAACTGCTTGAACGCATGGGATGAGGTGGACATGATTATTGGGGATGTAGACTTGAAACTACCACACCAATGCAAATATCAACAATTTGGAAATAGGTCTTGATCAATGACACATGTTAAAACCAGTGGAAATGTGCATCAGCCATGGATGGGGGGAGAGCGGGGGATGAAGGGGTAAGTAGGAGCATGAATCATGTAACCATGTTAAAAATGAATATTAATAAACATTCAAAAAAATAAAAAAAACCGATAGCATTTTGTTTAAAGAAAATAGGTGCAAAAAAAAGTTTTAAATAAAAAAAACAGCTGAGAGCAGTAACAGAAGAACTTAGGAATGCATCTGTAAATGTGGATTTAAGAATTACTTTCCATTTACAATGTATCTTGTATGTACATAGTTGTTTGTGCACTGTATCCTCCATTATAATGCTGAATTTCTTGAGGGCAGGTGCATGATCTTACTTTTATTTGCGTCCCCAGGACTTAGCACAGTGCCTAAGTACTAGCAAATGCTTATTAAAAGAACTTAAACTCTAATTCAGACAGAGGAAGAATTCGAAAGCAGCAAAAAGTTTGAGAACTTAATTCACAAAACAAATCGTTAAGAAATAAACCCCTAACAAGTCATACTAAGTTTCTTGCAATATATGTAAACTGTTGTGTTTATTTAGCAATTAATTTAGTAATAGTGTTGGACCTAGCAGGAAGGGCTGGAGGATTCCAAGATGGAATGAAGGAGCAGGAAGTGGGGCTTGTGCTCTAAGAGAGACTCCATTAGGGGTTGGGGACATAACTGTTGCTAGCCCTGGGAGATCTCAGAGTTAAGGACACCCTGCATCCAGATTCCCTGGGATCCTGAGAGGTGAAGGCTTTAGGCAAGTGGACAAGACCTGCAGAGCTGCACCAAGTGGGGAATCTTTGGGATCTGGTGGACAGCATTTCAAACTCACTCTCCCTACCTGGGTACTTTGGATCACCTGGTGGAGTTGGCTCTTGGCATCCTATGACCATCCTTGGATTACCATGAGACCCCAAAACCACCCTCAGGCCCTTTAGATGAGTTGACCAAACCTGGTTGGAATCAGGTTTGAAGAAGCCTTCCCTGTGACTTCAGTACTGCTTCCCTTGGGCCCTGCCTGGCTTAGGTCAATAGGATAGTGTAGTTTAGTCCTTCCCCGCCCCTGTGGTTTGCCCTTAGGTTTTCAAGTGTAGAATCCCCTATCCCACCTTTATTTAGTTACCCTCAATTAAACTGTACAAACTTTTACCTTTTCCTGCTGATTCCACAGACCCTGGCCTAGGGTGAGATGGGTGACCTGTGGGCCAACTGCCATTCCCGTGTCAGTTAAAACAGTGAACCCTGGTCTCCCTATCCTGGTTGGTCCTGTCTCTCCTTCAACCCAGTGTGGACCCACAAAATTTAGGGTACATTTTAATAAAAATAACAATATCCCTGGTGCCTCACTTTTACAATATATGCTTAGAACAGTACAACCCACAAGCAATTTCCTACCTGCTCCTGGTGAATTATTTTTCTTGTATTTTTCCATCTGATTTGTTGAAGATAAGTTCTGGCTCTTCTGAAAGCCTAATAATGGATTCTGTAATCATATTACATATGGGTACTTTAAGTAAAAAAGAATGCTTAGGGTTTTTTTTTGTTTTTAAACCCTTAACTTCTGTGTATTGGCTCCTAGGTGGAAGAGTGGTAAGGGTGGGCAATGGAGGTCAAATGCTTAGTTTTTTAATAGTGAACAATCTGTGACAAAAACACTAAGCCTCATTTTGTTCAATTTGTTTTCAGAAGCCAATATCAAGTGTTTATTCCTACCAAAGGATCTATAATGAGCCAGATAAGTAATCTACTTTCAGGGAGGGAAATATTCTTTTAAGAACAGTGCAAAAATAGTTTGATTTTTCCCCTACATAATTGAGTGAATAATTTCCTTTTTAGGCTATTAACAAATCTCTCAATTTGTATCTCAATCTTAAAATTTCAATATGCCAATTAATTGAATTTTAAAATCTCTTTTCAGGTTTAACACAAAAACCTTCATTTTAACTACAGATTATAATTAACAATGTTTGCAACAATTCTAAAATTTTTTTTAAAACTTTGTATTTGGATTAACTTCTGTGTGATCAATATAAAATAACTGTTAACTCACTGTAGACTCTTCTTTTTTCACAGAAATCAGGAGATGTTCATTCTTTAAATTGTTTTCAATAGCTTCTGCTTTTTTCCAGGCTTCAAGTCGAAACCGTTCCATTATTTTTATCTCTTCCCGAAGGTCTGTGTTCTCTTTAGCTAATGTTTCTATTTGGCTTTTAAGGCGGCCGTGTGTATTTGACCACTTTGTCTCTTTTCGTTTCAACTCTTCCTGTAAATCTGCTATTTGTTGTTTTAAAGCCTTCGAAAGAGAAACAAGCATTCAGAAGTATTTAATAAATTCAAATGACATTTTTTGTTATCAGGCTGCTATAGTATAAATAGATCACAAATGACAAAGACATGCACGTAAAGTATAGATGGAGCATTTATTTATATCCAAGGTAGTATATACAAAAAGGTTTAAGATATATGGTACCTGCTAGCCATGTGTTTATAAGCTATGTAGAGAGAGGAGATAAAAAAATCACTAGTACAAATAGCACTGTATATGTTAACTACAAAACAGTAGTAATACCAGAGTTTATTAAAAATAAGTGCACTTTTGGCAGAGAGAATTATGAAAGATTACCAAGAACCAAGTCTCAGCTGGTTGTCCCCTGAAAGACTTTTAATCAGCAGATTAATAAGAGAGGTTTCAGGTAAGGGAAACAGTTTGCTCTGAGCAAAGGGCCAGGGGAGCAAAACACAAGATATATTTGAGAACACAAGAATATCATTTTGGTTAGTGAAGTTATACAACATAATCTAGAAAAATTAAGTTGAAGCTAAGACTTTGAATTCCAGGGTAAGAGTTTGGACTTTTTCCTGCTGGCCTTAAGTTCTGAGTGGAGTAGTTTTAAAACAAAAAGAGATTTTAGAAAGAAAAGTGAAGAGATGGTGACAGGGAAGGGATTGTATGGTATGCCAGCAGTTAGACGATTACTGCAGTAATCAAGGCATGATCTATGGATAGTGACAATGTGAAAGCCCATCAGCAAACATTTATTAACTGCAACTATGTGCCAGGCACTAGGAGCTGAAGAGATAGACAAAAATGAACCCCATCAGGGAGCTTATATTATAATGGGGAAGATAGCATGTAGATATATATGGTAAAATTGTGGTGGGGAGGACATTGTTGGGATAATCACAATAGACTTCATAAAGAAGGTAGCAAAGGAGAAGAATTTCGAAGGCAACAAGGGAGCATGAGAGGAAAAAACGGCATTTCCAGATAAGGGGGAAAGTCACTAAAAGGCACAAAGCTGAGAGATGGCATGCCATAGGGGGGAAAAGCAGCTTAGAAAAAAAGCCAGTTTGGCAGGACAGTAGAGCGCAAGAAATGGAATGGTCTATACTCATGCTGGGGAACCTATGGCATGTGTCCTAGAGGGGTTGCTCCCCTCCCCCTCTCCACACACACCTGAGGACATTTCTCACATGACCTGTCCTTCTGCCCAGCAACCCAATGGGAGTGCTTCCTCCCTCCCCTGTCTAGGGTAAAGCTCTGGGGGCTCACATGAGGCATGAGCTTGCAATTTGAGCACTGAGGTTCTAATGTCTCTAAAAAGTTCGCCATCAGTGGTCTATACCAAAGCTGGAAATTATAGGTTAGAGCTATAAAGAAAAGGACTATGTTTACTGATTAATGGGAGAGTTAGATGGCTCAATGGATAGGAGAGCCAGACCTGAAGACAGGAGATCCTGGGTTCAAATGTGGCTGTGTGACCAAAGAGAAAAGGACAAATGTAAGGTATGTTATAAAAAGAGAAACAACAAGTTTTGGCAACTAATAAGTGAGATGATGGAGAACAAAGAATCAAGGTTGTAAACTTGTGTGCTCTGAAGGAGGGTGGTACAATCAACAAAAAATAGGAAAGTTTGAAAGAAAAGTAAGATTTGGGGAAAAGAAAAGTTCAGTCTGAGATATAATTGAGTTTGAGATGCTTAAAAGACATCTGCTTTGAAATACTCAACAGGCAACTGGAAATGTGCCACAAGACCTTAGGAGGAATCCTCCTGGATTTGGATTTAGGAGTCATCTGCATAGAAACAATCATTAAACCTATGGGAACTGGTGAGGTCACTGAGTGAGAGAATGTCCAAAAAGAATTAGTGAGAGCTTAGGTCTGAGCCTTGAAATATATTCAGACTCAGGAGATGATAAACACATGGATGATAAACCAACAAAGTAGACTTAAGGAGGAGTGACCAGTTTTAAGGCTAAAGATACCTGAAGTGAAAAAGTACCATTAATTAAAATGAAGAAGCCGTGCAACCTGTTTATTATACAAATGAAGAAATTGAGGTCAAGAGAGGTAAAGTGACCTGTGTCAGTTAAGTGTTGGAGGGTCAGAACTGACTGAATCTAAGTTCTCCAACTTCAGAGCCATTGTTCTTTTTCACTATACCATAATGACTCAAAAAGGAAAAGATTCAAGATTTAGACAAAAGTTGAGCTTATTGATGATACTTAATCTACACAGAAATGTCCAATGGACGATTGAATGTGCAATTGGACCTTGAAAAAGAAGTCAGGACTATGAAGGGCAGAGGAAAGAAAATGCTCCCAAGTATAATCAATTTTGAGATGGCAGAAAAATATGAAAGGAATTTTTTTCTTAATCGAATTAATAAGAAACTATAGACAGTGAAAAAATATTATCTTCTACCATGAAAAGTCATTGCCTTAAATCATATTATAGAAAAACCAACATAGAAGCTTTATATGCAAACTGCTTTTCAGTAATCTCCCTTCATTACATTGTTACCAATACCTCAAAAAGAAAAATCCATAATCTTAATTAGCATATTTATGCCATCTATTGACACACAACCACTTTCTTTATACCTCAACAGACCATAATTTGGGCTTCCACAGCCAAAAAAGTTCATCATCTGGTATCTAACATTTTGGTGATGAAATTATGCAACACCATATAAAGCCTCTGAAGATGGATACATAGTTTATCATGGTGAATATTTGGAAGCTTTCCAACCTTCTGGGGCCTTTCAGAGTTCATTTCAGAGTTTACCAAAAACTTGGTCAACCCTATGCATAGGGACACTAACAGAACTTCGATGGAAAATGTCTCTAATAATAAGTGAAGATAATACCAAAGCCTGAGTTAAATATGGCAATATTTTCAGTTGTATCAGATATACATAAGAAATAAGAAATAAGAATCAAGACATTAAATAACTCAGCTACATACAGCTTGATCACAGGTGAACAATGAGAATCATATGAACCAATTCTTATTTCAATGAGTTTTCTGCTTACTCTGAAGCATCCTTCTGATTTTTACATAGTCGAATACTCTATCTAGTGTTAATTATCCTTTCTATAAATGCCATATGGCATGTCCAGTTGAAATTCTGACATCATATTTACAAAACCCTTAAATCCCTGAGATCAACGCATGAATCCTCCATTATAGATCTGTAACTAAAATTCTATAATATATTAGTGACATTTTCTGGTTACTGGTCTATCAATACAACTTCTGTCACTGTGTAGCTTGTATATTTACATTACCCAAAGCTCTCATACCTGAATTTCTTCACGTTCTTTTCTATCTGGAATTGCTCTTGCTGTTGTAGTATATTTTTCAAAAACTCTGCGTTCTTTTTGTAACTTTCGCATTTCCTCCTTTTTAAGCTCTTCAATTCGAGCCAATTCTTTTGCTTTCTGCTGTTCAAAGTCTGCAATCTCTTTTCTAAATTGATCAAATACAAGTACACCTTATTACCTAGAATAAATATCCAATAAAGTAATCCAAATGTCTTATCAATAAGGATTTTAAAAGTGGCAACCTGCACTGCCAAAATCAGGGAACTAGTATAAAACAAATATCATCTAAATATGGCAATATTCTCAGTTTTATCAGATATCCAATAGGATATTGAAAAACTGAGTTACAATTGATAAAAGTTCTCACAAAGCAGATATACATTCCTACCAGATAAGTCTTTGAAATTCTAATTTATGGCTATGAATTTTACAACATAACCAAAGAATAAGGCACCTTCTAATTTTTACTTGCCTATATAAAAGTATATTAGACCAGTAGTCAAGACTACCTGGGTCTCATTCCAGCTCTACTTGTGATTTTAGAGAAGTAATTTATTTTCATTTAGCCTCATTTTCTTCAATTGCAAAATAAGCTATAAGGTTAATGTCTACAGGATCTATAATGTCTCATGCTCGAATTACAAAAATTAAAATAATTCTTCAAGATGGGAGCCATGATAGGATAACCTTTAGTTTAGTTTAGTTTTTTTACATTTTTTTAAACCCTGAAATTCTGTGTATTGGCTCCTAGGTGGAAGAGTGGTAAGGGCGGGCAATGGGGGGTCAAGTGACTTGCCCAGAGTCACACAGCTGGGAAGTGTCTGAGGCCAGATTTGAACCTAAGACCTCCTGTCTCTAGGCCTGGCTCTCAATCCACTGAGCTACCCAGCTGCCCCCTGACCTTTAGGTTAGGCAATCAAACCTGTGAATTTACTCTTTTTTTTTTAAATAAATTTTTTAGAAAATTTTTTCATGGTTACATGATTCATTTTCTTTCTCTCCCCCCACAAACCCCACCCACCCACCTATAGCCGATGTGCATTTCCACTGGGTTTTACATGTGCCACTGATCAAGACCTATTTCCATATTCTTGATAGTTGCACTGGGGTGGTCGTTTAGAGTCTACATCCCAAATCATATCCCTATCATCTCATGTGTTCAAGCAGTTGTTTTACTTCTGTGTTTCTACTCCTACAGTTTTTCCTCTGGATATGGATAGCTTTCTTTCTCATAAGTCCCATAGAATTGTCCTGGGTCATTGCATTGCTGCAAGTACAGAAGTCCATTACATTCAGTTTTACCACAGTGTATCAGTCTCTGTGTATAATGTTCCTGGTTCTGCTTTTTTCACTCTGCATCAATTCCTGGAGATCATTCCATTTCACATGGAATTCCTCCAGTTCATTATTCCTTTGAGCACCATCACCATCATCATACCAAAATTTCCATCACCAGCACATACCACAAAATTTGTTCAACCATTCCCCAATTGGAAGGCTAGCCCTCGTTTTCCAGTTTTTTTGCCACTACAAAGAATGCAGCTATAAATATTTAAACTAGATCTAAACAATTGGAAAAACATTAATTGCTCATGGGTAGGATGAGCTAACATAATAAAAATGACCATTCTACCCAAATTAATTAACTTATTTAGTGCCATACCCATTAAACTACCAAGAAACTTTTTTACTGAATTAGAAAAAACTGTAACAAAGTTCATTTGGAAGAACAAAAGATCAAGAATATCAAGGGAAATAATGGGAAAAAATGTGAAGGAAGGTGGCCTAGCAGTACCAGATCTTAAAATGTACTATAAAGCAGCAGTCATCAAAACAATATGGTACTGGCTGAGAGACAGAGGATTAGTGGAATAGACTTGGGTTAAGTGACCTTAGCAAGACAGTCTATGATAAACCCAAAGAGACCAGCTTTTGGGACAGAAATCCACTATTTGACAAAAACTGCTGGGAAAACTGGAAAACAGTATGGGAGAGATTGGGTCTAGATCAACATCTTACACCTACACCAAGATAAATTCAGAATGGGTGAATGACATGAATATAAAGAAGGAAACTATAAGTAAATTAGGTGAACACAGAATAGTATACTTGTCAGATCTCTGGTAAAGGAAAGAATTTAAAACCAAGCGAGTTAGAAAAAACAAAATGTAAAATAAATAATTTTGATTATATTAAATTAAAAAGTTTTGTACAACAAAACCAATGCAACCAAAATTAGAAGAGAATCAACAAATTGGGAAAAAAATCTTTATAACAAAAAACTCTGACAAAGGTCTAATTACTCAAATATATAAGGAGCTAAAGCAATTGTACAAAAAATCAAGTCATTCCCCAATTGATAAATGGGCAAGGGACATGAATAGGCAATTTTCAGATAAAGAAATCAAAACTATCAATAAGCACATGAAAAAGTGTTCTAAATCTCTTATAAAGAAATGTAAATCAAAACAACTCTGAGGTACCACCTCATACCTAACATGACTGCAAAGGAAAGTAATAAATGTTGGAGGGGATGTGGCAAAATTGGGACATTAATACTTTGCTGATGGAGTTGTGAATTGATCTGCCCAAAGGGTGCTAAAAGATTGTCTGCCCCTTTGATCCAGCCATACCACTGCTGGGTTTATACCCCAAAGAGATCATAGGGAAAAAGACATGTACAAAAATATTTATAGCTGAATTTACTCTTAAATGAAAAATGTGGCAAAGAAGCCTTTTAGAATAGCAATTTCCCAGGTTTAAGATTTACCAGTTATTTTGGGATCTGATCTACTTCTAGCTTATTGATTAATATCAGAACCCAGCATCTGTCAATAAGCTGGTTCTGAGAGGGCAGGTTTATGTAGGCTTGTTTTACACACCTGCCAAAATAGATAAAGTATTTAGACATAAAGGTTAACATAAGTAAATTAAGGGAGCATGGAAAAAATATACCTATCATATCTACAGAAAAGAGAAGAGTTTATGTCCAAATGAGATATAGTGAATTACAGGAAGTAAAACAGATAATTCTGATTATATCAAATTAAAAGGTTTTACATAAGCAAAACCAGTGCAGCCAAAATTAGAAGCAGCAAACAAAAAAAATTTTTTTACAGCAAGTTTCTCTGATAAAGGCCTCATATCTCAAACATATAGAGAAAGGAATGAGATTTATAAGAATACAAGTCATCCCCCCACTTGATAAATGGTCAAAGGATACAAACAAGCAGTTTTCAGAAGAAAAAAATCAAACTATCTATAGTCCTGAAAAAATGCTCTATGTCAAATCAACTAGAGAAATGCAAATTAAAACTCTGTGGTACCACCTCACACTTCAGATTGGCTAACATGATAGAAGAGGAAAATGATAAATACTGGAGATGATGTGGAAAAATTGGACATTAATGTACTGTTGGTGGAGTTTGAACTAGTCTAACCATTATGGAAACCAATTTGGAACTCTGCCTAAAGGGACATAAAACTGTGTACATCCTTTAAACCTGCTGGTTACTTCTAGGTTTGTATATACAAAGAGATCAAAGAAAAAGACCCATATACAAAACTATTTATGGCAAGTCTCTCTGTGGTGGCAAAAAACCTGGAAACTGAAGATCCTTGCCCATCAATTGGGGAATGGCTGAAAAAGTTATGGGACATGGTTATGAAGCAACACTTTTTTTTAGCTTTTTAATACTATTTAACTTTTTTCCTCAATTACATGTGAAAACAATTTTTTAAATGCTTAGTTTTCTCATTTGAGCCAAATGCTACCCTCTTTCCCCTTCCCCCTCCTCTCTAGAAAAGCAAGCAATCTGATATAGATTTTAAATGTGCAATAATGTAAAACAATTTTCCACTTTAGTCATTTTGAGGGCATGAACCTGAACCAAAAAAAAATGAAAAAAGTGAAATACAGTATGCTTCAGTCTGCAATCAGACTGATAGAAGACTATTGTATTTTAAGAAATGATAAGCAATATTGTTTCAGAAAAAAACTGGGACCTTAGCTCCTCTAGTCAAGACCATAATCAAGATAACTCAAAAGAATCCATGATGAAAAATGCTCACCTCCAGAGAGAAAACTGATGAACTCTGAATGCAGATTATAGCATACTTTTTTACTGTGGGGTTTTGTTTTCTTTTGCAATATAATATGGAAATATATTTTTGCATGACCTCACATGTATAACTTTTTTCCTCATATGTATAACTGAAATCAAACTGCTTGTCAAAGGGAGAGAGGTGAGAGAGAGGGAAATAATATGGAACTCAAAAAAATTTTTAATGAAAGCTTACAATTTTCGTTTACATGTAATTAAGAAAAAAGTAAATGTAATAAAATAAAAAACAAAGATATTTATAGTTTTCATTCTAACAACATAAGAATCTAGCCAACAACCTACCTATCTGTAGCCATTGCATCACACTCTGGAGATCCACAAACTTACCTGAGATTTTCTAAGGCATTTTCTCTTTCACTGCGGAGTTTAGCTAATGATGCATTTTCAGCTTTAAATCTTTCAATTTCTGTTTCCAATTCAACAACTTTCTCTCTTAAAATCTGGGAGCGAACACTATCACCTACAACATATAAAATAATATGCAAACTAAGTTTGATTAGAAAACCTATCTTATAATACATGTATTACCCTGATTTCAAATTGCTTGCTTGCTCCAAGAGGTGGGGAGAAAAGGGAGGAACAGAGACAATCTGGATCATATAACTTCAGAAAACTTATGTGGAAATTTGTTATTATATGTAATTGGTAAAATAATTAATTGATTAACCAAAGCAGAAAAAAGAAAGAAAACCTATCAAATAAAATCTTGCCTTTCAAGTGATAACAATATATAGGTACTTTAGAGTTAAATGACTTAAAAGGTCTATTCCAGTTAATCAAAACAATGCAAATTGGTAGAATTTCCTCAAATTTAGAAGGCACCTAAAGTCTTATAAAAAGAAACATATTACTACACTTCAGAATGTTAAAAATTCTATCATAAATCACCCAGACTGTGCATATACTAAAGTTATTTACAGTCAAATTTGATGAATTGAACAATGCCAGTTTAATGTTCTGGGAAAAACAGGTCTTTTCTATCTCACACATACACATTTTCATCTCTCATTCTCTGTATGAAGAGGAAATCATCAAAGAAATTAGAAGTCTGCTGGAACTCATGTTTCTGCAGGATGAGCATTATGGTAAAATCAGGCAAGGATTCCTTTATACTTTCCCTTTGTGGTTAATTTGTTTATGAAAAGTATTAGAATATTATTGTGTCATATATGAATAAATATAAACGTAAAAAACAACTACATGGCTTTCCATTCTTAATTTCTTCTAAACTCTTTTACTAGACTGTCCCAACATCTGAGTCAGATCCATTAAATAAACTTCCTTCTACTGCTCTTGAAGCACTTGCTTGGTACTTTACCACATCTGACTGTATACTGTAGTAATCTATACATATGCATGTCCCCTTCTGGATTGTAAATTCCACAGGAGCCTAGACTATAATTTGCTCATCTTTGGTAAGGAAGTACTTTGACAAACCTCACATGGGAGTATGCAATCAACAAATGTTTTTCAAATTGATAATTCATTAGTGAAGGGGAAAATTTGGGTGTCATATATCTTACTAAAATGAATCATAGAATTTTGGCCTTGCATCATTTTGATAAATCTTTAATATCTTATAATATTGACTTACCAAGTGGTTGTTCTTGGCTTTTGTTTAATTCAGGTTCAGTTGCTAAGTGTGTGTCTGACCTAGGTTTAGGCTTCAGAGAAGGAAAGAGTTTCATCATCAGATCAGAAGGAGGATTTTTTATGCTCTTACTG
The DNA here is from genome assembly GCF_016433145.1 of Gracilinanus agilis. Taxonomy (NCBI): domain Eukaryota; kingdom Metazoa; phylum Chordata; class Mammalia; order Didelphimorphia; family Didelphidae; genus Gracilinanus; species Gracilinanus agilis. Next base: position 149,717,722 of record NC_058132.1, on the reverse strand, counting down.
GATTTACATAAATCATCTCCTTTCTTTATAGGTGCAACCTTCCTTTTTATTGCTTTATCCAAATTAGCTACTTCAGTTTTGCTATAATAATCCATCAGTGGAAGCTCATTAACGGCTTCATTCCCAAATATGTCATGTTTACTTTCATTTTCTTCAAGGTCAGTCCATGTTCTCTCATCATCAAAGTCAATTTTATTCATATTTGTACATGATGCCCTTCTTGAAACCTCAAGAATTTTATCTTCCATGCTTTCAATCATGATGGATTCATCACTACTGTCATCTTTATCTGACAAATCCAGATCAATATCCCTGCTTTTACCCTCCTTCCTGGTTTCTCTGAAAGGTCCTTTACCATCACTCTTCTCAGGATTATCCTCTCTGCAGCTGCTGAAAACCTTTTTCATATCTTCATTTGTTGCTTTTATGGTGTTATCTAGTTGCTCTTCAAAGTCACTGCTGATAACACTGTTCCCATCATCTTCATCCTCACTTACATTCCACTTCATTTGATTCTCAGCAAGAGTTTGAAATGTTTTTTTGCTAGGTTTGCTAGTCTGTTCTTTCAAACTAAGAGGTGAAGCTCTCAATTCAAGATGTTTTGTTATTTCATACACATTCTTATCTTCTTGCTTAATATGGTCCAATTTTTTATTTTGGTTATGTAGAGTAACAATATCTGTGACATTGGTTTTTGCTTGCTGCCCTAATTTGACAGGGGTTGAAGACATTCTGTGACCTTTGCTAACCTGCTGATCTCTTTCTAAGATTTTTAATACAAATGAAGAATTACTAGAGAATGATATTTCATCAGCAGCTTGTTCCAAGAACAAAAATTCATCTAACTCCAAGTTTTCCTTTTCTTTTTCTTTTTCCCAATTGTCTAATTTCTTCTGAAATGAAATTTCAAAAGAAAATTCTGGATCTTTTACAATATGACCCATAGAGCTTTTAGAAACAGAGGGGTTGTTGTTCAACTCTGTAGAAATAAGAGGCTTTTCTATGCATTGTGGCTTATTTCTGACTTTGCAACCAATTTCAAAAGGCTTTGTACACTCTGGAATATTTTCTTTATTAGGTTCTAACTTACTGTTTTTTTCCAATTTTATCTGATCTCTAAACTGCCCATCAAATTTCTTTCCAATTTGCATTTTCACTTTTGATGGAGAAATAATTTTTCCATTATTATTCCTAAGTACTTTTGCCTTCTGAGAATCTACAGCAGAACTGGTCTTGGTTCTGGCTTGATTACTCTTTTTCATCTCTGTAACTGGTTCCTTATTTACAAGGGCAGTTTTTCGCTGCATCTGTTGTCTGTCAGCTTTAAACACAGGTTGTTCTTCTGGCATGCTTTGATGAGTCATTAATTTGTTGTCTTTTGATTTCCAAGATTTAGATTTAGCATTAGTAAACCTAGCTAGGCCTTCTCCTCGTTTTAAGAATGGTCGTTTTGGTATTGCTTTGGTCATCAACAACATTTCTGCTTCCTAAAAAATCAAAGAATATTTTAATTAATTTTTGTTATTATTGAGTAATAGTCAAGGTACTTTTAAGGTGAAGTTACATAATGATGATAAATTCTTGGGATATTCTGGTCAAAACATCTGAAATGCAAACCTGTAGCTGCTTTTGTTTCAGTTCCTCTTCTTCTATCTGAATCTGTTCCTCTAAGAATTCTTCATATGTCTGTTTCTTTTCTCTAATAGCAGCTTTAATTGGCCTGATAATGAAAGTAAAATTATGAAGCACATAAATCCTGATGGTAAAACATTCAACATGAAGTGTTACACTGAGACTCCTAAGAATCATAAGTTTTAAACTTTAAAAGGTAGTATTTACTATTTAATAAAACATTTTTAGAAACACAATCTAAAAAAAATGTACCTGATGCATCAATACTCTAACATAATAGATCATAGTGAGTCCACATAATATAGTATACCCTCAGAAATAGAAAGATATCACTTCAATGTGAACATTTTAATAGTGTAGTAAGAATTGTTTTTCAAACATATTAAAATTTATAGTCATACTACTCAATTAAAAACGGAAAGTGCTACCAAATGTTAATTTTTATACTTTTGTTTTTTCCTTTTCCCAAAGAATGATTTTACCTAAGATTTATGACAGAAATCATACATCTAAGATCTAGTTTTGGTACTTTCCTCAAATAAAAAAACTGACACTTCTTATAGGCCACTACCAAAACTACCAACTTTGCTATCTCCCTTACAAGATAAGCATCGTTTCAATCATATGCCAAAAAGTATAATCAAGTAAAAGAAAATAACATCCCTGGGTGTTCTTCCTGTAATATTCAACAAGGCTGACTGGCACTTCCCTCTAAAGAGCTCTAGTGACAGTTCTCTCCCTGTCTGGTTCTCCTCCCACTATCTGAACTCTCCTTCTCATTCTTCTTTATAAGTCCATTCACCTTCTCCCAAGTGGTCTTCTGGTACCCTCTTTTCTTTTTCTGACCCCTTTTCCTTAAGAGTCTCACCTGGTTCCAAGGATTCAATTATCACCTCCACCCATGATGAAACCAATAAGCTAGTCCTTAATCCCTCCCCTGAACTGCAGTCGCCTATCCCTAGATATTTCACCAGCACTTCAAAATCATGTTTAACAATGAATTTCTCATGTGCTCTCTCCCAACTCTATCCTATTTCTGTTGATGGCACCATGAACCTCTCAGTCACCCAAAATTTTTTTGATGTGATTGTCATCCATTTATTATATTTTGGCAAACCTATTCTCAAGACTCTCTAAAGCTTCTAGAGTCAAGGTTAACAAGGGTTCATGAATAGATTTTAGGAAGGTGTTAAATTTAGATGGAAAAAAAAAACAAACATTTTTATTTTCTTTAGCCTCTGGCTGAAATTTACCATTTCCTATAACTGTGAGTTAAAAATTTACTATTTCCTACAGCTATGAGGCTTCAGATTATCGTGGATTATGACCCAAAAAGTCCCCTGCTTTAGAAAATAATAGTAATAATGTTCATAACAATAATGATAAAAAACAATAACCACCACCAAAAACAATAACAATCACCATTTTATTGAACACTTAGAAGTTTGCAAAGTTTTTTGGATATATGTTTTCTCTTTTACCTCCCAGCAACCCCGTGGGTTAAAAGAGATTCCTATTATTGCAGAAACACTTCATTGTTTGTCATGCCCAATTACGGACTATTTGGCACTGAGGAAACCAGAGGAATTTTATCTCCTACTAAAATTCCTGATAAGGAAATTTTCTTTTGCTGTTATGGAAATAAAATGACAGAAAAAATATATTCATAGATTAGTACCTAGGAAAAGGGCTAACCATCCATTTTTATTCAGGAATCTGAATCTACTAGTAGGAGAGAGGGAGAGAGAAAGAGAGAGAGAAGGAAGGAAGGAAGGAAGGAAGGAAGGAAGGAAGGAAGGAAGGAAGGAAGGAGGGAAAAGAAAGAGAGAGAAAAGGAAGGAAGAAAAAGAAAGAGAGAGAAAAGGAAGGAAGAAAAAGAAAGAGAGAGAGGAAAATAGGAAGGAAGGAAGGAAGGAAGGAAGAAAGCTGTGCTTAAAAGCCAAAAGATCTGAACTTAAAGGCTGTCTCTGATGCTTAACAGCTTTTCAACTCTCTAGGCCAGTCTTTTATTGTCAGTGTCCCCTTGAGTATAATGGAGAGAATCATATTGTACTATTTACCTCATAGGGCGTATCCAAGCTTAGTTAGTTACTAACTCTCCTGTAAGGATCAGTTTCCCTATCTATATAGAAAGCTAGTGACCCAAACCTAAAATTTCAGTCATCTTCCCTCTCCCTCAGATGCCACATCTTGTCATTTCTGTATCGACAACACCTAATTGCATCCACCCAATCGATAAGCATTTATTAAATGACTGCTAAATACTAAATACTATACAAAAGCCTGAGGATACAAATACAAGGAATGAAATAAGCCTAATCCCAAAGAGTGACAATGAGTACATGTAAATATAGACAGAATAACTTTAAACTGCATCTTCAAGAAAGAGAAGGATTCTGAGAAATGCAGACAAGAGAGTATATTCTAGATATGAGGACAGCCATTACAAAGGCATGGAAACAGATAATGGAGTGTCATGCATCAGAAACAGAGTTAAGGTCAGTTTGGCTGGATCACCAAGTATAAGAGGAAGTGAAATGTCCAATGAGTATCATAGGTTAGGACTATGTTGTAAAGGGCTTGAAAAGCTCAGTTGCAGAATTTATTTAGAGATGACTATTATCCTAGAGCACCACAGAAGTTGAATAGAGAAGATGGCTAGTTGTATCTACACTTAGGGGAAAATGATTTAGCAAAGCCTTTGAAATAATCAAGGCTAGAGGTAATGAGGGATTTAGCTGTAGTGGTGGTCAAGTCAGTGGAGAGATGCTACAGAAGGAAGAATGGCAAGATCTGTCAACTGAGTGAATTGTAGGGGAGAGGGAGGATGAATTGAATTTCCCAACAAGATTATGATGCTAAATGACTGGTAGAATGGTGTTCAATAGGAACAAAGAGATTTGGAAGATGAGTAGGTCTGTGAGGAAGGTGGAGGAAAACAGTTTTAAAAGTCCAATGTACAGGCAATAATGCAGTACTAAAGCTAATGAGAGAATGAGGCAAGAATATAACTCTAGGAGTCATCAACCTAGAGATGAAAGTTAAATCTATGAAAACTAATGAGGTGACCAAGACAGAGAGTGTAGGGAGGAAAAGGGCCCAGGACAGGTGTGGAGAACATTCACAGTTAGGGGTTGAGATTATTGCTGATAATCAAGCCAAAACTGAGAAACACAATCACACGAGGAAGAGAACCAGGAGGAAACAGTGCCATAGAAACCAAGAAAGGAGAGAGTATATAGGAGGAAAGAGTGTTGAGTATTCAATAGTGTCAATTATAGCAGAGATCAAGAAAGCTGAAAAAATACCATCACTAAAAGATGTAACACTAGACAGAGTAGTTTCAGGTGAGTTATAAAGCCAAATCTAGACTGAAAATAACCCAAGAGATAAGAAAAAGGAGGAAGTAGAGGTAGTAAGTACAGATATCTATATCTGCTTTCTACTTTACCCTCCCAACTGGTCTCCCTACCTCCAGTATTTTTCCTCTCCAAGACATCTTTCAGACCATCTTCATTCCTCTGCTCAAAAGCCTTTTGGATTCTCATGGCCTAGGGAAGTAGTCACCAAAATGAGGGCTATGTAATAGACCTAAGGGGTGGGTGATCATCTAGAGCAGGGGTCGGCAACCTTTTTGGCCATGAGAGCCATAAACGCCACATTTTTTAAAATGTAATTTTGTGAGAGCCATACAGTGCTCACAGTGCGTGCTCCTGTAACAGCGCCTGAAAAAAAATTGACTTTATGGCTCCTGCAGAAAGAGCCAGATATGGCCCTCAAAAGAGCCAGATATGGCTCGAGAGCCATACGTTGCCAACCCCTGATCTAGAGGGTGGGTTCATGGGTTGTATTCCACCCTCCCCTGCCATAGCCAATAATGGTTAAGTGTCTAACACAGTACCACAACTCTTCAATACTCTTCCTTCCCATAGTTGACCTTCTGTGGCTTCAATTGGTCTGGGTCCCTCGGAGTGAGCAAGATATAACCTAATCCAACCCAGCACCTGAAAAAGTTGCACAGGATAATTTCTAACACACTGTCCCTAGTGTCCCCTCACCCATTTCCTCCAGATCATGATAGCAGCAGGCTTCACGCTCCAGAGCAGGGAACAGTACTCTCTCCATAGTCACCCTCCCCACACACTTTTTTTCATTTTTCCATGAAAAGTACTCCAGGATATAGAAATATGGCTGGGTTATAACTGTATTATCTTTCCCCCAAAAGGTACCACTCATCTAAAAGTCTCTATTGGGGGGGGGGGAGACAGGGGACACTACTATCCTTGCAAGTAATCTCCTAGGATCTCAACTTTCTTATTCTTAATTCCCCATCAAAAGAAACTTCTCTGTTCAAAGTTGGCAGTGATCTCTGAATTGTCAAATCTAATGTCCTTTTCTTAATTCTCATCCTTTTAATATGCCTTTCTGCTGCATTGAATACAAATGCCCACCCTCTTTTCCTTTCCTTCTTCTAGCTATATAATTATATATATATATATTCCTTCTCAAACTCCTTTGCTGGATCATCATTCATTTCATATTCCCTAAACTTGAGTGTTCTATTAAGCTTCTGTCCTAGTCTCTTCTCTCTATAAAAGTTCTCATATGAGTTTTAATTATTGTCATGCAAATGTGTCCCCTCAGATCTATGTCTCCACCTGAATCTTTCTCCAGAACTCTAGACCCACATCATAAATTACCTGTTTGACATTTTGACCTGAATATGCTCAAAAGGCATCTCACATTCAACATATCTAAGATAGACCTCATTACTTCTCTCCCAAAACTTAAACTCTTCCAAACTTCCATACTTCTATTGAACATACCAACATCCTTCTATTCACCCAAGTTCTCAACCTTACCATTATCCTTGAATCTAACCTTCACCCCATATATCTAGTTAGTTGTCAAATCTTGTTTCTTCCTCTAGAACATCTCTCACATCCCATTCTCTCTACTCATAAAATATTGGGCTTATCACTTCCTCTCTGGGCTTCCTTCTTGATTTCTCTACCTCAAATTTCTCCTCCTTCAATTCATTCTCCATAAAGTTGCCAAAATAATTTTTTAAAATGTAGATCTGACTATATGACTTATGTATTCAATAAGATTTCAGTGGCTACCAAGTCATTCTAGGATAAAATGTCATTACATTCCATTTTTAATTTCTAAGTTTTTTAAGGTACATAATTATTAGCATAATAGTACATGTAAATAATATGTGAATGCACATAATTGGGGTACACGCACAAACTTTTTTTGCTAATGGAGTGCATGATCAAAAAAATTCTGGCCCAAAAGATTTAAGTTCTTCTATAAGAGACCCTACCATTCTTTCTTATTTTCACACTACTTACCCTTAACAGTTTATGTAATAACTAAACTACACTATCAACTGTTCTCAGAACTTAAAGGGCTCTTTTCTATGGATCTCACATTCACAGAGGCTGCCCACCCACCCACCATACCTATAATGTACTCACTTTCCTGTGTACCCCCTTTTAGAATCTTTCTCTTTCTTCAAGATTCAACTGAGTTACAACTTTTTCTTGCTAGCCCTTTTCTTATATGGCAGCTAAGTGTTCTCTCCCTACTTCTTAATAATATTCTATATGGCATTATACTTATGTCTAAGGATTTTATTCCTCCAATACGAGTACTACTTTTTAATCTTTGCATACGCAGCATAATTCCTTGTTCACAGTAGGTACATAGTAAATACTTTTAATTGAACTAGACCACATTTTTCAATATCAAGTAAAGATTCCCCACCACTTGAATCTCACATTCAACTGCAGTACCTTGATGCAAATAAAAAACACATAATATCTAATGTGTTAATCAGCATACATACCTTTCTTCAATACTAGACACTGCTAACAATTTTCTTCCATTGTTAATATCAGAGGAATCACCAGGTTTTTTTGAATTTGTAATCTCTTTCCCTTCTGGTAACTGTTCTGTCATTTTCTCCCAACACGGTAGAATACTTTCCCCTACAAGATGAATTGTGAAAAATTTAGCTGGAGATATGCAAACTGTCATAAACATTCCAAATGAAATAAAACCAAAGTAAGGGTTAAAACTCTAGAATTGTACAAAATATTCAGGTAGAGCAGAGTGGCACACCAGAAGCATGCTGGGCTTAAAAAGCAGGAGACTGATGGATTCGGGCCACAAACCAGATCCCAAAAAAACATATAAAACAAGTACCAAAGAGACAAGAATTCTCAAAGTTTTAGTAGTAGCATGTTAGTTTACAAAATTCTTCCCTATATATCATCTCATGTAATTCCTAAAAAGTATTAGTGATAATGCAAAGTATGGCAAAACCAAGGCTCAGATACAATAATTGATTTCTTGGAAGACATAGCTAGGAAGGAGCAGAAGTAGGACCAGAACTAAGGGCTTTCTCCTACTATTTTAATAATCTTTCCAATCTACTATACTCTTATATTCTTTTGTGATTAAGAGGAAAAAACAATGACATATACTCAAGCTATGTCTATCATCCCACACTGAGCATAGAAACTTTTGTCTCACTTGGAAAAGTTTGTATTACACAGAGTTGAAAATCATTGTTAGTGTTGCAAATACTAAGCAAAAAGTCACAAACTTTGTGGCCAACTCTATAACAAGAAAGAGAGAGAAAGAAACAGATAGATAGCTAGAGAGAGAGATAGGAAGGATAATGAGAGAGAAAGGAAGAGGGAGAAAGAGAAAGAGAGAGAGAGGAAAAGGGAAAAAGGGAGACAGAAACACAGAGAGACAGAGAGAGAGAGAAAGAGAGAGTGTGTTTGTCCATACATAGGCAAGTGGAGGGAAGAGGAGACAGAGAAACAGACAAGTAGAAGCAGAAAGTGGTAAAACAAAAGTATCAGAAAATTCTGTTATGGAATAAAGCTATAATATTTCACCAGGTAAATATGAAAAGAGATTCAGAATATTATTTAGATATGAACATACTTAATTTCAAAAGATGGCTCACCTGTGTCATTTTTATTTTCTTCTTTCAAAACATTCTGTGTTTTTATACATGCTTCTAGACATTGTGCCTCATGAAAAAAATCTGAAGTATTACCACCTTTTGAAGATAAGACACATTCCTTATTTATAGTCTTGCAAGGATTAGTTTCTCTTTCTTGTACTGAACCGCAAGATGAAATTTCAAGACCATGAGTTTTTTCTCTGGTTTGATTCTGGTATATATGTGACAAGAATGGTATGGTTTTATGTGCAGTAGTAGAACTAATGGAATTTCCATATTTGGGGCTCTGATCTTCAGACAGTAAATTCAAGCCTTATGAGGAAAACAAAAGCAAAATTATTATTTTTGTGAAAAATTAGCTTCTCATTTTACTACTCTACTACCCTGTCTCTTCCACCCATCTACCTCGCTCAAAAGGAAATAACAAATAAAGTAATATTTTAATAAAATAAGCTAAATGCAATAATGTTAGTATTTTTAACACAAAGTACCTCCTATATGATTTTAACTAAGGACATTTGCTGGTACTCACATTCAGGAAAAATAAGCATTATTCAATAATGAGGTACATTTCTTTTCCAGCAGCACATCCTTGAAAATGCATGTAGTTCTATATAATCTAAGTCATTTCCCAAGCAGTAAAGAACGCTCCATTTACACACCAAAAATTCCTAATTCTAAAATTTTGAGAATCCACCCTTATCACAACCACTTCCCATGCTACTGGATACCCACTCTTCTCCCAATTCACTTTCCATATGCATTTGGAAGTCAGTGGGAGGTTTTCTAAACCTAAAAGTTTATAACTTTTGCCAATATTTACACATGTGCTCTACCCACTTTATGGCATGCTGTTCAAAGAATCTTAAAGTTGGAAGGGACTTTTAGAGCCCAAATAGCCCAACCTCATTCTAATGCACCAAAACATTATTGGACAGCTCTGTTTATTAGGAAGTTTTTCCTTACTTTGAGCAAGAATCTGCTTTCCTATAATTTTTATCCATTAGTTTTAGTTGCCCTCAAGAAAAACACAAATTCAAGCTATTTTGATATCGCTTCATGTAGCTAAGCCACTATTATGCTATTATATCTCAACTAAATCTTCTCCAAGCTAAACATTCCTGTGTTACTTATCTGTTCTAAACACAGCATGGTTTCCAGACCTCCCACTTTTCTGGTTACCTTCTTCTAGACATTCTACAACATATTACAGTTAAGTTATTTACCTCCTTTTTTCTAAACTGTGTCTATCATTTGATTTAGCTTACAACATAAAAAACTATCAGAACACAATTCTTGCAACCTGCTGTAACTGAACAAAAAAAAAAACCCAGATCCTAGTTCATATTCATCAGGGTATCCATTTGTAAATATGAAAAAAAGCTGGTGACAACCATTTATCAAAACACTGCATTGAAAAAAAAAAATCCGTGAACATAAAGCATTTTTATAAAGTAAGAACTAAGTGTTACCTGAGTGTGTCTGTTGCCCAGATACCATAGTCAGTAATTTCTCTTGCTCTTCCAGGAGCCTCTGAATCTGTTCTATTTGCTGCCTCTTCAGCTCCTCCTGCTTCTTCTGTTGGACTTCTCTGAGCTTTTCAAATACATGTTTTTGTTCAATTAACCTGACGTTTCCTCTAATAGAGCCCCATTGATTCTTCTTGCATCTCTTCCCAAACCTCCCCATTCTCAGGAAAAAGACTTTAAAAAGAGGTTAATCAAGTATGTTTAAGTATGACTCTATTATTTTAGAAACAAAGCAACAACTTGAGAATGTAACTGTCAGTTCAAGTCTCAACATTAGTAACAGTCAAAATCCACTCTCTTATTATTAAATTGATCTAAGTACAGAAGTCACCTATCTTTTAATTCTTTTACATGATATAATACAATTTTTTGCCAACTTTTGCTTAGTTATTTAATGTCTTAAACTTTTGTCTAACAAATTACAATTGTCTTAACTCTCATTTATAGAATCACAGTGATATTGATCATTAGAGTTAAAAGGGACATTGGTGATAACTGAATCTAGTCCCTACATTTTGCAGATTAGGAAACCGGGGCCAAAAAGATGAAGTAATTTGCACATAAATGCTATAGGTTTATGTGGAACCCATACCATATCCTTTGGAATGAAGAACATGAATCTTTGAGAAAGCCCTAGAATAATCAATCTGGACTATATGGGTAAGAAGTTTATAATCTTGTCTTGAGCATCATCAGATTTCAATCATTTGAGCTACTGCTTTACAGTCAGGAAGTCAAGATAATTAGGAAATATCTAGTACCTCTTGGTACATTGACTCTAATAGATGAGTTTATCCCAAATAGAAAGAGACAAAAGTAAAATGGCAACGGATGCATTACAAATAACTAATTTTTTGGTAACAGTCATTTATATTTGCTCTGAAAAAAGATGGGGATTTTCTAATAGAGATCTTGACTCATAATAACATGCTATCTACATCCAGATATTGAGCTAATGGACTCAGAGAAAACTTTTTTTGCATATATATTTTAGACATGGGTAATGTAGGCATTTGTTTTGCTTGACTTTCCATATTTTTAACAGGTTTTGTTTTTTCTTTCTCAATGAGTGGGGGAGGCAAGAGTGAGAGAATTCAGAACTGAAAATTAAATAAAAATCAATCAAAAAATAAACAATAAGTAAGCAATAACCCTTTAAGTCTAATACTCTGTAATTAAAAAACACTTTTAAATGGGGTGAAGGGGGTGGGGCGAATTTAACAACCACATATACAAAAACCTGAAAACCTGGCTAAATATTTTGTTTACCTGCTCAAGTTTCTTGAAAAGTGGATCTCTATAAGCTGCTTCTTTGGAATCATCCACATCAGGTACATCGATTTTGGTATCTTCCCAGTGACCCAAAGTATCTTTGCATGTCAATGATTGTTGTGACTTCTTAGTGTGAGGAAAGACTGAATGTGTTTCATTTGTATCTGATTGCACTCTGTATGGGCTTTTAGAACCCAAGATCTGTTCTTCACGAAGTGAGTCATCACTTAGAAAGCTACAGCCATCTGAAAAATCTGTGCTTTTAACAATAAAACTGGAGGAAGTATTTGCATTTGACTGATTCTCTCTCCCTATTTCCAAATTAGGAAATCCACGATTCAATATCACACCAGCACGGGAAGGATTGGACATCCACTGAGCTAAAAAATTTTGCCCACTATTTAATTCTGAAGAAGTGGGCATCAGGAAAATTGTCATCTGAATAACTAATAAGTTAAAATAGTGTCAAAGCTCTTGTAGTATACAACTTTTATATATGACTGTTGATATTCAATACCTGCAGAGAGAAAAACATCAATAAAGCTGATATAATAAAAAGCATCAAAAGCCCCTTCCATATGCCTGTTGAAATCTTCCTCTTCAAAATAGAGTTTTGGTGCTACTTCCTTTATTAAGCCTTCTTCTGATCCTCCAACTTAAAGAACTACCTCTGGAATAGCTTATTCCTTTTCTTTGGCCACTCATAAGAATACATCACATTCTTACTTGTATAATAGTGACCTGCGTACCTAGTTTTTTCTCCTTCTAATACTGGGATTATGAACTTCTTTACCTAGGGACAGTTTTTCCATTTTTCTATCTCCAGAGTACCTCACATAATATTTACTTAATAATTTAGCATAATTAAGTCATTTGTATTTAATTCTAATAAATTAAACTGATTATTCTCCTGAAACTGCAATCAATTATGAAAGACTACACTATAAAACAATAGTTTGTTTGTATATATGTCTGTATATACTGAGGATATGTACATACACACATAGTATTCTCTAAAACTACAATCCATTATGAAAGAACATTATAAAGCAATAGTATATATCTACATATGTATACATATTACATAGAAAGATATGTTACATAGATGTGATATAAATATATCTATATACTCATATATAGACAGAGATATAGATGTAAGTATATATATATACGCACACATATATATATATATATATATACATACACACACACACACACACATATATATATATACACACACAAAGAGAAATCTCCACAAAGTCCTATTCTGAAGCTTCATTATAACATGGAAATGATATTGGGTTCCTGGAGGCTGTTTACTAACAGCAAACTCTAGCAGGTTCTACCATGATGGAAAGCCTTTAAGTATGATTCAAATAATATCTTCTTTCTAAGGACTAGTTTAGCTAAGTATGAAGAGATTCATCACCTTCGGTGAAAAATTCTTTGGCCATGACGGCCCACAAAACAAAGAAAAATACAAAATTACCCTTAGTTCTGTACAGCTCCCTTATGATTCTATGGTGACTATGGAAGAGTACAGAAAACAGGAGCAGCTGGTGCTACAAATCTATGCTTAGCCTGTTTGTGAAAATTAACTTAGCTGTTGGTATTCTAAATACAAGAAATGGTCATCCTTGTCTAATGACAAATGACTAGACATACTACTAGAGAAACTAAATTGCATCTATATTGACATTTTTCTTGTAAATGAAACTAGAAGGCAAAAGCTGCGGTTAAACAGAGGGTGGCTCACAGGATTGGAGGGAGAAACAAAGGAGTTTGCAGGGTTGGTTTCACAAAAGTAGCAAAAAATGTCATTTTATGAGATATTTGATCATTTCATTTCAAAAAGCCAACTATAAAAAGTAACTATATACCAATTTCTAAAATAGAGAATGAAGGGCTAGAGACATTTTGTGAAGACTTCATCAAGAACTTCTAAATTAAGTCAACATATTCTTTGATCCTGGGTGACACCTATACATCACAAATACTTTGAGAAAATAATCAGAAAGTGAACCTGTTGAACACTAACTGAAACAATGTCAAAATGTTTAAATGAAAAACATAACTGATATTTTAAGAAAAGGAAAAAACTGATTATTGAAGTGGGACTCATTCCCAAATCAGCAATGTATTCAGAGGCCAGTTAACATTTAGGGAGGTTTACAGAAAAAGAATAGCACACTTGGTACCAAGAATAATAAACGAATAATATTTATGTCTAACATGGCTTGAGAGATGCCCCTGTTGTGATGAAATTTAAAATATTTATATGTCAGAAATAATATTCACTGTTAAAACTTGCATCCTTTTATCACTGCTCACCATTCAATAAAAGTTAGCCTTAAATCTGTATTATTCATCTTAACAGTAATTAATTTAAAGTATCCAATTAGAGCAATGGTACTAATTCTTCATTAAAAGTAAACCTTAAAATGGCATTGAAATGGCTACATGAGAACCCAAATTTTAAAAGCAAAAAGTTAGGGTAAGAAACAAATTACAAAATAATTCTGTTACATTTAAAAGTAGAACTCCTTGCCCGATTGACAAACATTCCACAGTACTAAGCTATTTCCATCTTTGCCATCTTCTACATTAAGCTTTTTCTGATCCTTCCTTATTCCTCCCCCCTAGAAATTACCTTGTATTTACTTTTTTAATATTCTAATGTATATCTCCCCCTTAAAAAAATATAAGTTCTTTAAGGGCAGGGACATTTATTTATGTCTCTGTACCCTAAGGGACGGTACACAGAAGATAGCTTAATAAATGTTTGCCAAACGTTTCATTTCCCCACTATTTTATTCTAGAAATGTACTTCTAGTTAAACGACTTTAATTCTAAAAAAAAAAAAAGAATTACTTATGCATAAAGTAATTTGTTTCACTTGTATAGGTTATATGATAGGGCTGAGAGAAGCATGAAACCGACTATCTATTCTATCTGGAGAAATGGCCAGTTTGGCGTTGTGACGATTCGGGATGTATCATATTGATACTAAAAGGAACTGGAAACAAATTTACAGAAAACAGGAACACCCCCCCCCCCAAAAAAAAAGTGTGGAATGAGAATCTTAGCACACCTGGGAAGGGGGGGGGACACTTTAAGAAGCCTTTTTTTTTTTAAATCACATTCAGAGTGCCATCTCATCAAATGTTTACTCTGCTGCCAATATCACATCTTCAGGCTACTGAATGATAAGAGAAAAATTAATTTGCTGGTTTGGAAAGTAATCTTTTTCTTTTGTTTTGTTCCCTTCCCTCGTCCCCTAACCTCCCAAGCCAAGGATTTAAAAGCCTTGAAATCTATCGCGACTGTTCCAAAACCATCAGCATCAAAGCACATAAAGGGACCAAAAGCGACTATAAAGGCTAAGGGGACTCTGTGGCGGAGGTTTAAAGCAGAAATTCTTTAACGCCTCCCAGCTGGACCCTCATCCCACCACCGCGAAAAGTATCCGCAGGAAGTTACGACAAATCGGGGGCTCAGTGGAGAGGCCGCCCTCGTCGTCCCCCTTCTCCCCCCAGGCCTCGGACAGGACAACTTCAGAGCGGCCTCCCCACGGTCTTCCCTCAAGGCAGGGCGGGCACTGAAGCCCCACTGGGCTCAGAAACTCTAGGAGAAAACCATTCCCCCCCACCCCAACCACAAGTATCCCAGGACCGAATCTGACACCCCTTCCCCACCCTCCCACTCCCATCCCTCACCAACATCCCAAGTTACCATTCTCGGGTCCCGCTCGACCCACTGTCTACCTGCCAACCGGCGCCACAAACGCCGCCACAGCCAGCGCCTCCCGCCCCATTTACAAATGAGCCACCGCCTCCCTCGAAGCCCCGCCTCCAACCCCTCCGACGTCCCACCCGCTGCGGCCCCGAGGCATCTGGGAAGTGTAGTCTACTTTTGCCCGCGGGGTACTGGACGCAGGGCGTCACGGACTGGGTTATGAACTACAACCCCCAGGAGACTACTCTGGGAAAGACGTTAGTGGTCCTTGACCGGATCGAGTTGTTTCTTCCGCTGGGGCCTGAAAGGAAGACTGCGGCGGCGGCGGTGGTTGGCTGTCCTCTATTTTTCCTGAATGAGAACCGTTTCCAGAAACAAACTTTCGTAGCAGATATTCGCTCTTTACAACTGGCTGTTCTAAACACCCAGACACGATCCAGAAGACTAGGAAGCAGCCAACCCTTAAGTTATGGGGTCGGATGTGCAACCTTATGCAGGATCTGAAGCTGTCAAGCAAGGCCAGCTCCACTTCGGGAGCTAACGATACAAAAGATAATAATTAACGTTTATAGAACGCTTTAAAGTCTCCTAAGCGCCGTCCATGGATATGATTTCATTAGAGCCCCATAATGAGACTGTGTAGTAGGTATTACAAGTACTGCCCCCATTTTAGAGATGAAGAAACTGAGGTCCAAAGAATTGTGAAAGAGACCTGTCCATGGTAATAGTGTTAGTGTCCTAGGAGGAGGTTTCTTTTTTTTTGGTTTGTTATTGTTTTTCAACCTTTACCTTCTATCTTAGAATCGATGCTAGGTATCAGTTCCAAGGCAGAAAAGTTGTAAGGGCTAGACAATTGTAGTTCTGTGACTTGCCCAGGGTCATACAGCTAGGAAATATCTAAAGTCAAATATGGATCTAGGAACATCTCTCATCTAGGCCCTCTTCTTCAACTTGATTACTATCCTGGTACAGGCTTTCATCACCTCACACCTGGTGCTTCGTATCCCAGTCTCAAGTTTCTCCCTATTTCAGGCTATCCTCCACTCTGCTGCCAAAGTAATCTTCCTGAAGCCCAAGTAATTATGTCATTCCCCTATTTAATCAATGCCAGTGGCTCTCTGGTGCCTCCAGAATCAAATATAAAATTCTCTAGCTTTTAAAGCCCTCTAAAATCAGACCCCTTCTACCTTTCCAGGCTTTTTACTCCTATTCTTCTGCTCCACTGGACTTTGCCACCAGTTATGCTGGCCTTCTTGCTATTATTATTCCTTGCCCAAGGCACTGAATCTCCAAACTCTACGGATTTTCTTTTTTTTTTTTTTAAGTCCTTTCCTTCTGTCTTAGAATTAATATTAAGTGTCATTTTAAATTCATAATATATTTATATGTAATCAATATAATATAATTTATAATATCATAATTGATATTAAGTATCATTTGCAAGACAGAAGAGTCCTAAGGGCTTGGCAATGGGGTTTAAATGACTTGCTTGGAGTAACAACAGCTGGGAAGTATATGAAGTCAAATTTCAATCCAGAATCTTCCATCTCCAGGTCTGGCACTCTATTCTTCTATCTCCAGGGATTTTCACTCTCTGTCCCCTATACCTAGAACTGTCTCCTCCCTCATCTCTGCCTCCTAACTTTTCTAGCTTCCTTCCAAGTCCAAGCTAAAATCCCACCTTTTACAGGAAGCTTTCCTTAAACCTTCTTAATTCCAGTGCTTTCCTTATCTTAATTATTTCCTATTTATCTTTTATGTAGCTTTTGTATATATTTGCATGTTGTCTTTCCCTAGTACAATGTAAGCTCCTTGAGGGCAGGGACTATCTTTTGTTTCTTTTTGTAGATATTTATTATTTTCTTTTTTTTAGATTTAAATATTTTATTTTTTGTAGAGATTTAATCAATGTTTATTGAACTGAATAAGCCTTCCCTTTCTTGGTTAGTTCCAATTTAAATTATACATAATATATCTTGCTTGTACATAGTTGTTTGCAGGGATGTGCTAACATCTAGTGGTCTAGAAAAAAATGTACACTTGAGTAAACACGTGATAGAGAGCATTACAAGATGAAAAATGAACAATTTTGAATACATTCAGGAGTTTTTGTACAAATAAAACTAATGTAGTCAAGACTATACAGCTACAGAATTAATATTTAAAGAATAACCTGTGAATGTCCACCTCCAGAGAAAGGCTTGATAAATAGAAACCTGAAAGACATCATATATATATACATGATGTCTTTCAGGTTTCTATTTATCAAGCCCTGATTTGTAGCTTCTGCTGATTTCAAAGATGTAAACTTTCTCATTGCAAATTTAACAATTGACTCTCTAAAGAGGGTTTCAGCAGTCTTTTGACGCATCCCTGCTGTTTGTATGTTAATAAATGCTTGTTGAATTGAGGAAACTGACTCCTCTTTTGTAAAATAGGGATAATACTTTAAGGACCAGCTTCAAAGGGTTTTTAGGTTGTAATCATAATAAACTAATAACTGAGCTATTAGAAAAGATCTGTATGGGTTGTTGTAGTATTTGGAGTTAAGCTAACTACAGAATTTTAAGTACATTGCAGAAATTTTAATCTCCCAAACCAAAAGTGTAGTGAATTTTATTCCATTTAGAGTTATCTCTGTTCCTTTATCTCTCCTCTTCTACCTACCACTTTAAAAAAAAAAAACTAGACCTATGATTTCATCAGTGTGGAAAATCCTTTGGCTGATGAAGATCAACAACTCCTACTTTTGGGGTTGAGGGGACAGAAGTCACATCACAAAGCTAAAAGGCAATATTTTAATCTAGATCTTTTTGACACCCAAGACTGGCCCTCTCTATCCACTAAACCTCTAATTATTCCCATTTACTGCTCTGTGTATTTGAGAATTCAGTTTTAATTTCCTTTGTAAGCAAAAATCTCCTTCGATACATTTTATTAACAATAACAGTATAGTACAATAACTGCATTCAAAATACCCACCAGTTAACCAAGCATTCATTAAGCACCTAGGCACTGAGGAAACACATACAAAGAATGAAATAATCCCTGCTAAACCTACTCAGGGAATTCATATTCTGCGGGAAACAAAAACTTGTGTATACCGAATAAATAGAGAATACACACAAAATAATTAAAAAGAAGGTAGTTTGAGGAGAGTACTAATAATGAGATGAGGAAATTCTTCCTATAAAAAATGCTGCTCAAGCTATATTGAGGAAGAGCAATTCTATGGGGTAGAGGTAAGGAGGAAGTACCTTCCAGGCATGGAGCCTACATAACCAGTGAAAATACTACTACCTAACTTCTGACCAAGAAGAGTTTAAAGATTAAACCAATTTCCTTAAGAGATCAGAGTCCACTGCTTAAATTTCCATTTGTTGAAAGTAAAATGTAGGCTCCGTGAAGACTAACTCTTCTCACATTTGTATGCCCACCATCTAGCACAATAACAGGACCTTAATAAATGCTTGTTAATTAAATGACAAATATCTAACCTAACAACTAGAATCTTAAGAGTTAGAACCTCATAGGTCATCTAGTCTAAGATATACTTCATGAAATAAATACAAAACAAAAATCTCCTCTACAATATCCCCAACAAGTTGTCATTCAGCCTTCACTTGAAGGCCTCTATGAAGGTGGAACCCACTATTCCCCATCAAAGACCCTTCCGCTTTGGGATAGTTCTAATTCTAACCTGAAAAGTACTCATCAGGCTTCTTTTTTTCCAAGTTCTCCATTCTGATAAAAACCAAGATTGAGTAGCTAAAGAATTTAGGACTGTTTGTTTTTGTTTGTTTGTTTTTCAGAAAACTGCAGCAGACATAACTGAAGAAATAGTATGTCCAAGATAATATCGATCAGCAAGCACAATATGAAACATTATTATGCAAAATTATAAGTATTATTCCACAAGCTTGGGGGGGGAGGGGAAAGGCCTGAATTGCTTGAGAAAATCAAAGAAATCTCCAAGTAGAGATAGCCAAATTTCAGCTTGAACGTCTTATTCCCACTTAGGATGTACAAAATGCAGGTTCTCACTTTGCCAACTGAAATAAGGTAGGTGGGGGAATGGGTCAGGGAGCCTCTCCAAGGATTTTTTTTTTTAAAATCCTTACCTTCCATCTTAGAATCAATACTGTGTATTGGTTCTAAGGCAGAAGAGTGGTAAGGGCTAGGCAATGGGGGTTAAATTACTTGCCCAGGGTCACACAGCTAGGAAGTGTCTGAGGTCAGATTTGAACACAGGACCTCTCATTTCTGGGCCTGACTCTCAATTCACCAAGCCACCCAGCTTCTCCCACCAAGAATTCTTAAACCCAGCAACAAAATAAGAGTTTTTACATGTCTTTGGGTCTTATTCTCAAAATGGGGAGCTGAAAATCTCTTAATGGCAGGATTCTTACTACATGTGTGACCCAAGTAAAGTCTTAACCTTCCTGGCCCTCAG
This sequence comes from Gracilinanus agilis, assembly GCF_016433145.1. NCBI lineage: Eukaryota > Metazoa > Chordata > Mammalia > Didelphimorphia > Didelphidae > Gracilinanus > Gracilinanus agilis. The sequence continues at coordinate 149,698,113 of NC_058132.1, read as the reverse complement.
TTTCCTCATCTGTAAAATAGGAGGGGCAGGTCATGGGGTCATGGAGTGAATCTCAATCCTACCTCTGACACTCGCTACTTGTGGATGTGAAAAGTCTCTTTGTGCTGTTTTCTATTCTATAAAATGAGGAAGCTGGATTTAACAGGCTGTGAGATCCTTTACAGCTCTCACATCTCTCAGCTGCAGCAAAGGACGGCATTTTTCGGAAGAAGTAAAATTCTCGGGAGTAAGAAATTCACCTTCAGTCAGTGGGGGCCAATTTACTAGGTCCTCTTGTTGCGCCCCCTCTGCGGTCCCCTCTCAGCAGAGTGATTGGATGGGCGGGTGAGGGGGGCGGAGTCTGCTCCCATGCTCCCACCCCTTTCCGTCTTCCATAGAAGCCCGCTAACCGGAGCATTCTGGGAGGGGAAAGGGAGTGTTTCCAAGCCCCTGGGTGTTTTCTTTCGGTTTTGAGTGGTTGGGTTTTTCCCCTGCTTCGGTAGAACAGTCTAGGACTTGGAAGCAGGAAGCCCTCGGATATAGGGGCATAAATCCCGCTGCCAGGTCTGTATGAGCCCTTCTCAGCTCCCTTTGAACTATCCTTTCCCTGAGCTGAACTTCCAATCTTGCTTTTCTGTTGCCACCACCTATCAGTCAAAGTCTGACTGCTTCTAGCCCCTGTTCTGCGCTACATCGCAGGGGTGCTTTGGCGTCTACTTATGCTCTGTGACAGTTGGCGGCTTTCCACTACCCTCTCCTCCCTTGACTGATGTGCCTTAAGAACAAGTGATAGGTTATTATTATCTTTTAAATGGAGCATATGTTTGAGGTCACTTGGTTCTTAAGCAAAGTTTCTCTTCGAGAAGATCTCTTAGTTCTCATAACCCTCAAAGTCGGGTGATTACTTTATTTTCAAGGGGTTAGGTAGGATTTTGAGGAGGAAGGAAATGGAAGGTTTGGATTTGATGTGGTGATACAGAAATATTTCAAATGAACACATCGCTTGCCATTTTGTTGTCTGTTAAAACATTTCAGTTTTGAAGTGTGAAAATACTTGAAAGAAAAGTAGAATGGTTGTTGAGTGCCCATTTGGGGAATTTAATATGCTAGACTGCTTGTCTAGTATAATGTTTTAAGTTAGATGATACGGTTACCATATAACCTTCTATAGAAATATATATATATATATATATATATATATATAGATATAGATATAGATAGATAGATAGATAGATATGGGAGTGGTTGGATTTGAAGAGTGTAAGGTTCCCTTCAACTTATTATGGTTTTGTGTTGCTTTGTTTTGTTTTGTTTTTCATTATTAGTTGCTTCTTTTAGAAGCTGTTATGAAACTAAAATGTGGGTAGAGATGACCATTAGTTACCCTAACTCCTAGGCCTGATGGATTTCAGAGGAAGTTTTGATTGTGGGAGGGGAGCCAAGGGAGTGTCATGATGAATAAGGGTTAAGAAATGAAATTTGACCTCATCTTGATAACTGATGGGGGAGTGGAAATGTTTTGCTCCTGCCTTTTCTCTCTCCGGTATTATTTCTCCTTCTTAACCACTCTCCATATTCTACTTGTTTTCCTGTTCAGTCTGAGGTATTTCTTCATTAAAGTGTGTATATATGTTAAACCCTCCTTTGACTACTTTCAGATCAGAGTGAAGTTCACAGAATGGCCACTTTCTTTACCCCTTCCTCTATACTTATTCTGACAAACTCCAATGATGAGAAAATAGCAGTTTTTCTCTCCCATCCTTTCCTCCTTTCTACAATAATGTATTCCTTTTGCTACCCCTGTCTTTTCTATCTTAAAATACTGTTAAAATCATTATCTGGGATAAGATCGATGCCACTTTGAATGACAGCACTGGCAGCTGAGAATCTTGGAATGTTCCCAGGTGCTGTGAGCCAAGGGCAAAAAGCTGTTGGCCCCAGCCCTATAAATACCCCCAAGGGACAAGTCAAGGGGGCTCATTTTGGAGCAGGGACTTAGGAAGGTGGGAGGTGAAGGGTGAAAGGGTAGGCCTGAAACCTGTGACCTATTATCCTACTGAGAGAGCTAGTGATCTATCAATCATTGATAGCATAGCTGAGAGAGTATACTGATTCATCTATCAGCATCATCAATAGCCTTCCCTAATCTCTGGCTTGGCTGTGGCCAACTCAGGTCAGAGTTAGTGAGAGGGTGAAGAACCTCCAGTTTCTACAAGCCTAGCAATCTCCAGACTTGATCAACAATTAGATTAATAGCCAATCAATTAGCAATAGGGTTCCTAGATCCTCAATCCTGTTACCTTGTTTTCCTTACCCCATCAATAGATTCAATATAATGTTTTACCAACAAGTACCTTTCCTGAGTGGTTATTATACCAAAGCCCTTGGGAAGGGGAGATCAGTGTGCAGTCAGATAATAACATTTCCAATAGCCAATAAATAGCCCTTATCAACAACTAATCCAACCTCAGGTTGGGACCTAGAGAGGTTAACCATCTACCCAACCTCTTAGGTGTTCCCTGCCTGGGCAAGCTGTTAGAAGGGAACAACTGACAGGCTTAGTCAATAAAGCCTGTCAGAGAGGAGAGGCACAAATTATATCAACAGCAGTTGTGAGAGGAATGGGTGTTTCTCCCTCACTAACTATAGCCAGCCTAGACCTGGGCACATAATCCCTCCTCCATCCATATTATCTCTGAGATCAGTACATACAATCAATTCCCAAGAAGATCCAGGAGACAGAAATAGAGATAGAGAGATAGATATAGATATTCTATCCACCCTCTCATTTTTTTTTTTTTTACATTTTTAAACTCTTAACTTCTGTGTATTGACTCCTAGGTGGAAGAGTGGTAAGGGTGGGCAATGGGGGTCAAGTGACTTGCCCAGGATCACACTGCTGGGAAGTGTCTGAGGCCAAATTTGAACCTAGGACCTCCCATCTCTAGGCCTGACTCTCAATCCCCTGAGCTACCCAGTTGCCCCTCTCATTTCTTTTTAACAATACTCATAATTAATCCACCTCCGGGGCCTCTTTTTCTTATTTATCCCCTGAATCCCCTTTGAAGATGTTAAAGGATACTTACATTTCTTCACATCTTAAAAAGTTTTACTTCCTTTCATGGGAAGCTGATACTTGTAACTCCTAAGAACTTTATCATTATTGAGGCAGTTAGAAAGAGTATACCTAGACAGAGGGCAAGGGTGTGAGTTGAACATAATGGGATGATATCTAAAAAGATAAAACTAAGGGGTGAAAAAAGAAGAGTGCACGGGGAAAAGGGTTAAGGGAGAGGCAGAATTGGGTAAATTATCTCATATAAAAGTGGCACAAAAGTGCTTTTATGGTGATGGGGAAGATGGGGGCAGTGGGGGGTGGAGTGCTTGAACCTTACTGTCATCAGACTAAGTTGGTTATAGAAATCTATCACCTACAGGAAAGTAGGAAGTGAAGGGGATAAGAAAAAAGGGGTGGGACAATAGAAAGTAAGGCAAATTGGGGGAAGTTGTGGTCAAAAGCAAAAGACTTTTGAGGATGGACAGGAAAGAGTAGGGAAATAAGATGGAGGTTAATACACAGTAATCATAATGGTGAAAAAAATTATGTTTCTCTATGTACAAAATGAAAAGGATCTATATATGTATGTAAAAATATTTAAAATAGATTTTTTTGTGGTGGCAAATTGAAAAGTGAGGGGATACCCATCAATTGAGGAATAGCTGAATAAGGCTATGGTATATGCTTCTAATGGAATACTATTGTGCTATAAGAAGTGATGAGTAGGATGATTTCAGAAAAACCTGGAAAGACTTTCACGAATTGATGCAGAGTGAAGTGAGTAGGAGAACCAGAACACACTGTACATTGTAATAGCAATATATACAATGAACAATTGTGATTGACTTAGTTATTCTCAGCAATACAAAGATCCAAGACAATCCCAAAGGATCAGGATGAAAATTGCTATCTGCCTCCAGAAAAACCCAGTGCAGTCTGAATCTAGATGAAAGCATCCAATATTTCACTTTTTTCATTTTTTTGTTCGAATCTTCTTCCACAAGAACCAATATGGAAAAATATCTTACATGATTATCATACATGTAAAATCTATATCATATTGCTTACTGTCTCGGTGAGGTGTGAGGGGAAGGAGCAAGGGATAGAAATCAGAAGTCAAATTTTTAAAAAAAACAGATGCTAAAAACTTTACAAGTAATTGGGATGAATAAAAGAAAGAAAGCAAATACTATATCACCATCATCCAACTACTTCCTTCTGCTCCAATAAATTTACCTTTCTTGAGTTTATCTAGACTCTTGTGTTTGTAGTTCAGTTCTTATTCAGCTCTAGTCTCTTCATCATAAGTGTTAGAAAGTCCTTTGTTCATTAAACATAATTTTTACCCTTTGTAGGATTATATTTAGTTTTGCAGGACAAATTATTTTTGGTCGTAAAACTCCTTTTTGACCTTTGGAAAATTGTAAAATATTAGAAGATCTTCTTGGGTTTTTAGTAGAAGCTTCCAGGGCTTGTGTGATCCTGATTGTAATTCCAAAGCTAACTAGTCAGTCAATAAATATTTACTAATTGCCTACTCTGTGCTAAGCAGTGAGTGTACAAAGAACACAAAATCTCAAGGAGCTCACAGACTATCAGGAAAACAACATGTACATAATTTATTTTCAACAAGTTATATTCAGAGGAAAGTGGAGATAATCAATAGGGAGAAGGTATTTGCATTAAGGGAGATTGGGAAAGGCTTCTTATAGAAGGTGGCATTTTAACTGGGCATTGATGAAATTAGGGGGAAGAAACAGTGTAAGGAGACTAGAAAGAGAGCAGGCAGATTATAAAAAACTGAATACCAAACAGAGGATTTTTTTTAGTGATTTTTTCTCCCAATTACATGTAGAAGCAATTTCTTAAAACCCTTACCTTCTGTGTTAGTATCATTTTTAAGACAGAAGAATGGCAAAAGCTAGGCAGTTGGAGTTAAATGACTTGCCCAGGGTCACACAACTGGAAGTATCTTGAGGCCAGATTTGGACCCAGGTCTTCCCAACTCTAGGCCTGGTGCTCTATCCAATGTGCTACTAGCTGAACCCCAGAAGCAATTTTTAACATTGATATTTTTTTTTAATTTTTGAGTTCCAAATTCTTTCCATCTCTCTCCTCCCCTCTTGCCTCAGCAATAGTAAATAGTAAATAGTAAGCAATTTGGAATAGGTTATACATGTTCCAACATGTAATGCATATTGTCATAATCATCATGTTGTAGAAGAAGACACACATCACTAAAAGGAAAACTCTTACGGATGATAAAGTGAAAAATAGCATGTTTCTGCATTGAGACTCCATCAGTTCTTTCTTTGGTAGTGGATAGCACTTTTCACCATGAGTCCTTTGGAACTGTCTCATATCATTGTATTGGTAATAGCTAAGTCTTTTACAGTTGATCATTGTACAAGTATTGTTGGTAACTGTGTACAATGTTCTTTTAGTTCTTTTAGTTATGTTCACTTCCCTTCAGTTCATACAAGTCTTTTCCAGGTTTTTCTGAAATCCTCTCAAATAAAGGATATTATATTTGATCCTGGAGGTGACAGGAAGACATTCGAGTTTATTGAATAGGTGGAGGTGATAAGATGGTTGAATTGTTCTTTAGAAAGATCACTTTGGCAGCTGAATGAGGATGGACTGAAGTGGGGAGAAACCAAACAGCAGGTTATTACAATAGTCTGGTCATGAGGTGGCCAAATGATGCAGTGGATAAAACGCTAGACCTGGAGTAAGGAATACCTGCATTCTAACCCATCCTGAGACACTTACTAGTTGTATGAAACTTAACCTTTGTTTGCCTCTGGAAAAGGAAATGGCAAACCACTCCAGTATCCTTACTAAGAAAACTCCATGGACAGTATGGTCCACAGGATCACAAGAGTCAGACACAACTGAACAATAATAGCCATGAGGCGATGAAGGCCTGCAGTAGGATAGTGGCAGTGTCAGAGGAAAGAAGGAAGCATGCTTGAGAGATATTGCAAAGGTAAAATCAACAAAACCTGGCCATAGATTGGATATGGTAAGTGAGAGAGACTGAGGAGTTGAGTACAGCATCTAGTTTTCAACTCTGGTTGACTAAGAGGATGTGGTATTCTCCATAGTAATAGGGAAGTTAGGAAGAGAAAAGGGTTTGGGAAGAAAGATAATGAGTTCTACTTAGGTAATATTAAATTTAATATGTGTACAGGATGTTCAGTGCAAGATGTCCAATTGGAAGATGAAGATGTGGAATAAGAGGTCAACACAGAGGTTAAGACTGGCTAAGTAGATTTGAGAGTTATCAGTATGGAGGTATGATAATTCAGTCCATGAAAATTGATGAGATGACCAAGTGAAATAGTATAGAAAGAGAAGAGGGCCCAGAACAGATCCTTGAGGGACACCTATAGTTACTGGATGTGACCCAGATAAAGATCCAACAAAAATACATGAAATGCTTTTTGGATACTTAAAGTAATTTTTTCTCTGATGTAGGTGTTCTGGACTTTGGCTTTGACATTCATAGGATTTTTCCTTTTGGGAGTTCCTTTTAGGAGATGATCAATAAATTCTTATTCCCCTCTGTTTCTAATAGATCTGAACACTTTTCTTTAATAATTTTTTAAAATGTAGTGGTTCTGGTTGTCAAGGAGTCCAGTGATCCTCAAATGATCTTTCCTTGACCCATCTTCCAAGTCAGTTTTTAAAATCATATATTTTCCTTTTAGGGCAGCTAGGTGTCATATAGATAGAGTGCTGGGCTTGGGGTCAGGAAAACCTGAGTTTAAATGACGCCTCAGACACTCATTGGCTGTGTGACCTTGGGCAAATCACTTAACCCTCTTTGTCTCAGGTCCTTATCTATAAAATGAGCTGGAAAAAGAAATGGCAAACCAATCTGGTACCTTTTCTAAGAAAACCCCAAATGGGGTCACAAAGAGTTGGATACAATTAAACAATAACAATTTTTCTTTTTTTTATTATAAAAGTTTCACTCTATCTTTCTTTCTCATGGAATTATTGATTTCTGTTTTGTCTGTGCTAGTTTTCAGGAAATCATTTTCTTGTGTGAGGTTTGCCATTTTCTTTTCTAAATTGCCTGTTCCTTTTTTACCTCTTTCACTGCATTTGTTTAGAGCTTTTATTTCATTTTTTAAAAATGTCTTAATTTTTTCTAGCTAAATATTCATGTAGTCTGTGAAAATCCAATTTTCCTTTAAGTCTCTGAATATAGTTCTTATAGAGTCAGTTCCTCTTGGTTAGGGATCACTAGATTTGAAATAATTCTTGTTATTTGTCAGGTTATTCTTGATTTCTCATCTTTCTAGCTTTAGTTTTTGGATTGGGTGAAGGCGACGCTTCTTCTATGTTCTTTTAGGTGAATTTGTCAACCCTGTGTGTTCTCACCCTGAATCCCCACCTTTTCAGGAAGCCATCTTAACAGGGAACTCAAAATTTAAAAAAATTACTGTTAAAAATAATATATACTTCTCTTAAATGCTATTGCAATAGTCAAGGCAAGAAGTGATGAGCACAAACTACAATGGAAGATATGTGAGAGGAAAAGTGATGCATCTGAAAAATGTTATAAAATAAAAACAAGATTTGGCAACAGATTGGATATATAGGGTGAGTGAGAGAAAGGAATCAAAAATCACATCAAGGTTGTGAGTGTGGCTGACTAGGAGAATGGCAGGGCCCTTGACAATAGTAGGAAGGTTGAAATTTAGAAGAGGAGAGAGTTTGGGGGAAAAGACAATGAGTTCTGTTTCAGACATGTGATCTGAGATGTCTCTGAGACATTCAGTTTAAATACAATCACATGATTTTAAAGTATTTCTGAAAGGTAACGGGTGACCTAGCCATTTTTGGTACTCCAAGAAACCCCCTAAATCTAATCTAATCTATCCAATAACAAAATTGTAACTAAAACTACTTAATGCCAGACTTATTAATTTCTAATATAATCAGATCTTGTTCTGGGATACCTTTGGGATATAATTATTTAGGTCACTAGGGTGAGGCTTAATTATTTATTATAGAATTGGTGGTAGTGGTGGGTTGCATAGAAACAGTAGATTAGTTTGTGTATTCCTTAACTTTGATTTCTGACAAATTCTAGAATGAATTATTAAAGATATGTGACCATATTAAAGATAGTGACCATCTAAGAAGCACAATGAATAAATGAATAGATAAAGCAAGAAAAATAAAGCTCAAAAAGTATGCTTCAATCTACACTCAGAACTCATCAATTCTTTCCCTCTGGAAGTGGATAGCATCTTTCCATGATGAATCCTTTGAAAATCACTTTGGATCATTGGATTGATAGAAGTAGCTAAGACTTTCACAGTTGATCAATATTGCTATTACAGTGTATAGTGTTCTCCTGGTTCTGTCCCCTTCATTTGTCTGCATTTTTTTAACAGGATAACCATGGGAATGTTTAAAAATTACAGATTCTACTTGAAAGATGACAGTTTACAACACAAGCAGAAGAAATTCCTAAGAACTCATATTAAGAAAAATGATGGAAATGTTTCCTCTGTACTAACCCGTAAGGTATTATTAAATTTCATATCTTGAGCTTTTTAAAGTATTGAAAGGCTACCATAAAGAACTAAGAAATCATATCACTTGGATAGAGGATGAACTGAAAAATTCAATTCTTTCCTGGAGAAGAGTAGCACAAAAGTAAGGGAATAAATCAAGAAGAAAACTGGAATAATCTAAGGGAAAAAAGACTTCTAGGACCCATTATTATCAGTCAGTTAATAAACATTTATTAAACACCAACTATGTGCAAATACAAATACAAACAAAAAAAATAATTTCTTATCCCTCCAATTAATTTCCAGTCTTATAGATAGCACAAAAAGATGACATAAAACTGGGAAACCAAACAGAGAAAGTGGGGTTAAGAAAGGAAATAAAGTCAGTACAACAGAAACAGAGCCAGGTAAGAGCATGGATGGCCAAGGCACTTCTTTAAGGGGAAGTTCTGGGCAAGAATTCACTAAACATACAAGAGAGCCATAATAATAATAATAGAGAGCATATAGAGTTTTAAGTTTTACAAAGCACTTTACAAAGCATTACTTCATTTGGTCATTTGACCCACCTAGTTGAAAAACATGGCAATAGGGAGTAGAAGAAAATGTTTAATTTTAAACATTTAGAAAATAACAGCATGATTCTTCAAGTAATTGAATATTCAACGTAAGAGGCAAAGCTGAATTCTAGAGTTTCCTCTTTTGACTTAGCAAATAACTTTTATATTTCCCTATATCAAAGTTTGGGAAAGAAGACTTTGGAGTCATCTCCATTGTGTTCAGTCAGGGTTGACAACAAAACATCCTATTGAAATATGGGCCAAATTTTATTAGAAATTAGCCTCCTCAAAACAGAGATGTACTGATCTCTACAAAGACGACTATCAAATCTTTAAATGCAGCTCTCTCTCCTGATGTTTAATCTCTGTCAACAATTGCCTACTGTATCTTTTTACCTAGATGCACCAAACTCATTATGTCCAAAATAACAATATTTCCCACTAAATTTCCTTTTCTTACAAAATTCCCTGTTTTTGTGAGAACACTCACCCAGGTTTAAAATCTCAAAGTCATCCTTGACTCTTCTGTATACTATGATTTCCCGTATCCAATCATTTGCTAAATCTATTATCCCTCATAAGTGACTTTCCAGGTCCTTAAAGATCTCTAGTGATAAGAACAAGTTCTACTTTTGGACAGCTCTAGGTAGGAGACTCTTCTTTAAAATAAATGTCATCATGTTCTCAAGCCATTTTAAAATTATATATGTAATTTAGCATCTACAAATGGAAATTGTTAAAATACAAGATGTACTAAATTAATATAAATATTACATAAAAATATATAATTCATCATAGTAAAATTTATTTATGTCTGGTTAATAAATATATAACTATTATTATAAGGTAAGGACTATCTTTACCTTTCCCCAAAAAAATCTTTCCCTACTCCAGACTCCCAGTTTTTGTTGAAGGTACAGTTATCAAAAGAGAGTCTGAATGCACTTATTCCTCATCTCTGCTTCCTTCAAACTTCAGTTCAAGTTTCATCACCTATGCAATATCTTTCCCAAGAAAAAATAGTCAAGAATGACTTCAAAGTTAGGAATCTGGAGGACAAGGAACAACTCATTAGCTCCCTCAATAGAATTGAGGAATTTTGTAGGAAATGGGATTTGAAGAAAATATGAATATAATATGTAATGTAATATTAAATTTTCTTTTTATGGATTAAAGTGAGTATGAATATAATCAGAAATGGTATTGTTAGAGAGTGATGGGATTCACTTAAATATAAAGAGAAATTACCTATGAATCAGAGCTGTCTAAAAATGGAATTGGATGCCTCAAGAAATAGTTCCTCATTACCAGTGGTCTTCTAGAGCAGTGATGGGCAAACTATTGAAATGTTCTATCCTGCCTGGCAACATTATTCCTAATCTGACGAATACAATGAGTAGGATACAATACAATGAAACTTTGAAAGAGTTGCCTTAGAAATAGACTGACAGATGAGCATTTCCTTTCCTTTGGCCCCCTCTTTAAAAAGTTTGCCCATCACTGTGAGGATAACTACTCTTGAGCAGCTAGGTGGTACTCTGGCTATAGTGCTGGGCCTGGAGTAAGGAAGACATGATTTCAAATGTGACTTCAGTCATTTACTAGATGAGTGACTCTGGGCAAGCCAGTTAACCTCTGTCTCTTCCCTTCACCCCCAAAATGGGAATAATAATAATTGCATCTACCTCCAAGGATTGTTGTGAGATCAAATAAGATAATTATAAAATGTATAGCAGAGTGCCTGATACACAGTAAGCACTATGTACATATTATATTTATTTTTATTTTTATATTTATTTATATTTATATTTATTATTATTCTGTATCCTTTGCTGGCTAGCTAATCATGCCCCCTAATTGTGGGGTGTCCCCCAAAGTTCTATTGTAGGTCATCTTCATTTTTCCTTGTATACTCACTCTCAGAAACCTCATCAGCTTCCATGGGTTTAACTATAATCACCAGGCAAGTAACTCATAGATGTATATACCATATATATCTAGCCCCAGTAACATCCCTAAATTTCAGTCCCAAATCATCAATTACCTAATTGGGCCTTTCAAACTGGATATTCCAGAGACATCTCAACTTGAACATGTCTAAAATTGAACTTATTTCTTTTCCCGAAATATTTTCCTCTTTCAAATTTCCCTATTTCTAACAAGGCAACACCATCTTCCCCCTGTCACAGGTCTGCTTACCCTCAGCTCCTGCCTTTCCCACACATTCACTCAATTGACACATCTTGTCATTTCTTTGTCCTTTTACTCTGCATTCCCACCTTAGGTTAGTTGAAGCCCTCATCACCTCCTGATTGGTCTCCCCAATTGCTTTGAGTCTTTCCACTTTCTGATCCATCCTAGATCCTACTGCCAGTGTAATTTTCCTTAGGGGTAGTTCTGACCATGTCATTCCTCTACTCAGTCAGCTTGAATAGCCCAGTTACTTCTAGTATCAAGTACAAATTCTTCTGTTTAGCCCTTCACAACATGGCCCCAACTCCCTTTTCACCCTCATTGGCCATTACTCTCTTTCATTGGCCATTACATTCCCTTACTCTCTGATCTTAACAGGGCTTTTCTCTTTTTTCACATATTTAACAGTCCATATCTTGCCTCGGTGCCTCTGCACTGGCTTCCCTTAGGCCCCCTTCCCTGGTTTCTTGCCTCTAAAATGCACTCACCTTCACTCAGTCCTACTTACAAAATCCAGTTTAAACATCATCTTATACACAAAACCTTTCCTGATGCCCTACAACTGCTGACGCCTTCCCTTCTAGACTACCTTGTATTTAGCTACTTTGTATTTCTTTGTATTTACTTCATATTTATACTATCTATAACTTTATTTTTTATCTTCCCCTTTACAATTAAGTGCTTTAAAGTAGGGATTGTTCATTTATTTATATTCCCATCCACCCACCCAAGTCCCTCCGTTCCTGGAATGTAGTAGGTATTTAATATATGCTTATTGAGTTATTAATTGATAGAAGGAACCTAAAATCTAAAATAGATTCTTTACCTTTTAGATCAGATGGGTCTAAAACTTTATTGGACATGTTCTTAAAAATAGAACCCTTTACCTGCATCTGAGACAGAACTTCTCTCACTACCACCCTAAACTGCTTCCTTCTAGAGCTAAGAAGTTAATTCACTCAGTCAGACTAAGTTTACCTTGTGACCCAAGCTTTCCAGTAGTGGTAGAATGACTAAATGTTATGGTACTATTTTCTTTTTGTTAACTTTTGTGGGTTCTGAAAGTATTTTACTTTTTAAAGTTTGCTTTTTAAGTCTGAGAAATTCAACTGCAAAGTGATTTATACATGGCTTTTAAAGGGAGAAATTCTTGACAACAATAGGCCAGGTTTTTATGAATACATAATAGGTTGATTCTCCTCTACCTTTTTTTTTTTTTTTAAGTGCACACATGTCATCTTAGATAATGATGCTGTTCTGAGCCCTGGTGAGCTGAGCACTGTCCAGAAGTATGATATCTCCATTGCAAACATAGATTTTTTATGGGAGTGCCTCAAACAAGGAGAGCTCTTAAGTACTGAGAATTACAAATGCATCGAATCATCAGAAGTCACTTCACCTCCTTTTAAAAGGTCAAGCAATTTCAGTAAGTATTGTTATGAATATTCATTTTCGTAGAAGTCATTGAGTATGTTCCAGGTGCCACAGAGAAAATTTAGATACATTTGAAGGCTGTGTCATAGGCTTTTAAAAAATAAAGTTTGATATAAGACTACCAGTTTAATTTTGGCAACATTTGTTAAGCATGTGTTGTGTGGCACCTCCGTGGCACAGTGGATAGAACTCCAGGCCTAGAGTCAGAAAGACTCATCACATTTGGCCTTAGGCACTTACCTGGGCAAGTCACTTAACCCTCTCTGTCTGCCTTAGGTCCTCATCTGTAAAATAAACTGGAGAAGGAAATGCCAAACCACTCTAGTATCTTTACCAAGAAAACCCCAAATAGAGTCACAAGGAGTTAGACACAACTGAAAAATAACTCAACAACAAAAATTATGTGGAAATTACTGTAATAATCTACAAAATGTAGATTTTTTTAGAGAAAGAAAACCTATTTTATTCTCATCAATCCAACTTAATTTAAATAGTCTAATTCACTACTGCTAAAATAGACTAATAATATTCTAGGATTGCTAGGCAAGATAGTGGATAGAGTATTGGATGCAGAATTAGGAAAATCGGAGTTTTGTTTTGTTTTTTAAACCCTTACCTTCTATCTTAAAATCAATATCATGTATCGATTCCAAGGCAGAAGAGTTTTAAGGGCTAGACAATAGGGGTTAAGTGACTTGTCCAGGGTCACATAACTAGGAAGTTTCTGAGGTCAGATTTGAACCCAGGTTCTCTTATCTCAAGGCCCAGCTCTCAATCCACTGAGCTACCCAACTGCCCCCAAATTGTAGTTTAAGTCCTGCTTCAGACACTTAGTAGCTGTGTGATCCTGAACAGGTCACTTAACTTCCCTAACTTAGTTTCTTTATGTCAAATACAGATAATAGCAACTACTTCATAGGGTTGTTGTGGGAATTGAATGAGATAACATTTGTGTAAAGAGTTTTGCAAATGGTATAGCACTGAAGGTGCTTAAGGTCACATGAGGAAATAGATAATACAGCTATACTTTCTCCTCTTAGAACTTAGATGAATCTAACAAAAAAATAAAAAAATAAAAAATAAACAAAAAAGAAGGAGATGAATAGAATTTTAGAAAAGTTAGGTGTGATAGGCCTCTGGAGACAGTTGGATGGGAACTGAAAAAGAAAATACTGGGAATAGGAGAATAACTAGATGCCAGACAAACTGGGGACACTCCCACACCTCACAAGGGAAGGACTGACAGGGAGACCAAATGGGAATGTGAGGTTTGGGAATGGCAATCGGTCAGCTAACTGACTATCAACCAGGGAAAGCCAGTGAAGTGGGTAACTTCAAGATGTGGGCTCTTAATGGCTTAGAGGAGACAAGAAGTACAAACAAACTGGATTTTCTTATATTATATAAGGGAAGTGGAAGAGAAGCGTTTACTACACTATGGAATAACCCAAATGATTTAATTAAACTAAGGTCTAAACTAAGCTAAACCTCTAACTAGAATAAGAGAGAGATGGAGAGGTGGGCTTCTCACTGCACTGGTCCACAGTGCTCCAAGATGATCACAGATGTCACAGGAACCAGGAACAAGTCCAATACATAGCCAGTTAATCCACTCTAGGGAGTAAGGTAGATAAATGTGCTGTCTACCAGCAGATAATCAAGACCTTTCCTCTACCTAGGCCATGATAGTTGCTTGAAGTATCTTCTCAGTAAAATCCAAATCCCACTCTATCAGCTCCTTGGATACTTGGCAAAGCTGGACCACTCCTTCCTTTAGCTTGGCCAAATCACACACTCTTTTAAAACCCCGGTTTCATTTCATTATAGAATGTCCATGAAGTTCAAGATTTCTTCAAGCTGTCACCTATTCTCTTAAGTCTTATATTCATCTTATACCTTTTATCCTACAATTTCCCATTACAGAATAGAAAGGAATATACCTTTTTCTCAGTAGTACATGGCACCTACACAAAAACTGACTATGTATTAAGGTATAAAAATCTCACAATCATATGCAGAAAAGAGGAAATATGAAATGCATCCATTTTAGAACATGATGCAAAAAAAAATTGCATTCAATAAAAGGGTCATGGAAACATAGGTTAAAATTTAATTCCAAACTAATCTACTTCTAAAGAATGAGTGGGTTAAAGAGCAAATTCTAGAAAGTCAATAATTTTATTAAAGATAATGGCAATGAGACAACATACAAAAATTTATGGGATGTGTTCAAAGCAGTACTTAGGGGGAAATTTATATCTCTAAAAGCTTACATCAATAAAAATATATCCATCTTAATTTAACACATGTATGCATTTGTACTGTTAAAGTAGATATATTCTTATAGAGTTTTTAGCATAGGAGCATATGTTTCCATGATCTGAATTATCTGGGCCCTTACTTATTTGTCTACAGGCATCCTAGCAAGCTTTTTACAATTAAACTATCTTGAATAGCAAATATATATATATTTATCTTCTATTTTAGGGGTGGAGGAAGACTTGCATAGTACCACAGAGAATAATGAAGACTTCGTGGAGCACAAAAAGTAAATGCATTTCTAATTATCACAACTATTTCTCTAGAGTTTAAAAAATCTTCTGCAAGTACTTATGTACTTAACAATACATTCATCCAAAAGTAGAATACTTGCATTATTAGAGTCTAAAACCCAAGCTATCTAAAATGGGTCCCATCCAAGTCCAAAGTCACCCTCTAACTTGTATTCAGGACTCTGCCTTTTCAAGTCTTCCTTACTGGGCCTGAAATCCTGGAGTCCAAGGCTCTCATAGCTTGAACTTATGGGTTGAAGACTCTGTTTTCTGCATCTAGAACTGAAAAGGATAAATGAAAAATGCCAAAAGGGCCTTAGCTATGGAGGCCTGTCTGGGCCAGAGAGTTTAAGGGGAGAGGAAAATGGCCCTCAGGTCTTTCTTTCCCCAGCTTGCTGCATGTTACCTTGCTGCGAGTGAATGAATCCTTTACCCTTAGACAATATTGGAAATACAGAGAGATTCACCCAGTCAGGTAGTGTTAAAAGCAACCCGTTCTAGTTGTCAAATAAGTCCTCATTACCAGTCAGTGCAAAGAGACCATTCCCAACCATGTGGTAGGCCAGTGCAGAATGTTCATGTCTCCTGTCTTACAGAAGCAAATCCTTGGCATCTCCCAGGTGAGGAAGTCTGGATAGGTGCCAGACCTTGTAAGCCCTCTTTTAAGAGATTTTGCTGTACATACAAATGTTCTTTTAGTGCTCTGTTTTTATTTAATGCCTTTTACATGAAGAATTAATGATTTGTTTTATTTCCCAATATTCTAGGAAGTGGATGGAAAGAATACTAACATCGCAGTTAATAGATTTGGATTCTAATCCTAGTTTTACCACTCTCCTTGCCGCCATGAATTACCTTAATCAAGGCATTTATTCTCTCTACATTAGGTTCCACTGAATACTGGCATCTTCCTGCCAAAGGATTTTGTGAGGATTAATGTGAAGGTTTCCTCAAAGCATACTTTAAATCTTTTACATAAATGGTGTATCAAACTTAATTATTTTAGCAATAGAAAAAGTAGTAGGAAGAAGAGGAAGAGAAGAAGGACGAGAAATAATATTATAATGAAACAGTAGTGATAGGATCTGTGATTTCAGTGGTATAGGAACCTCCCAGGTGAAGAAACTCCTTCTACCAATGCAGAGCAGCACCTTGTCTGTAACTTAAGCCTTAGAGTTGTCTAGAGTAGTGAGTCACAAAGCTAATGGTGTTAGAGGAGAAACTTAATCCAAGCCGAGTTTTTTCACTTACTGTTATACCATGCTACCTCTTAGTGTAAAGAAGAAAGGACAAAATTTAGAATAAGGACTACAAATTAGTTTTTATTCTACCAAGACCAATTTCTTAACCTCATTTTTACAAATTCTCATTCATTTTACTTAGTATGACATTTTATCATATAAACTTCTCTCAGGAATAACTTATATCTGTCCTATTCTATCTAATACAAATATTCATGCTGTTTTAATATATGAGGTAGGAATAGGGATTATTTGGCAGTCTCACCATTGTGATAATGCATAAATGGGCACTAGGCAAAGGTATGATGTCACTTATAAAAGAAGGAGGTTGAACTAGTTGACTTCTAAAACTTCTTCCACTTAAATAGGTTATGGGTCAACATATTTATGAGTGCATGAATCTACCAGACAAGGAGTCTGTCATAAAAATCTTTATGATAATGCAAAATTCTTCTCAGAAGCATACTTAAATGTTTAAGAAATTATTATGTAAATTTCAGATTTTGTACCGAAGATGACAATATCCCTCATGTCCCTCAAGATTTTGAAGTTGCAAAGTATAGCATCCTGGAAAAAGTAAGAATTTAATTTCTAGTATGTGAAGTTAATAGTTTTAAAATATTTTGTTCAATAATTTTTCCTGCTGATTTTGAAGACATCAGTATCCTCAGCTTAAAAAAATAGATTTCGTAAAGCCATGTTAAATTTTGGCAGCAATTGCACTTAGGGAAAAAAGTTTTGCTTTTCAAAGTCAGCATTCCACAAAGGGAAATAGGTATCAAAACACTGTTGCATTGGGGAAGGTTTGGGTCCCCACTGAGACCTAGATCTGTCTTCATAGTTTTGTTTTTTAAACTCGAACTGTGATTCCATCATGGTAGAACGATCCTTTCTCTATCTATACTGATTGGCACTTTCTCTGTATCTTGTAGTCTCAGAGAACTGTCTGAGGCACCAAAAGATTCACTTGACTTCCTCTCATATCTCACCACCAGCTGATATCAAAATCGGTCTTTAAGGCCAGGTTGGGTTGACTCCAGACCAGTACCACTACTCACTTCCTTGGTGCTCCTAGATCTCTACCCCATTACCCTCTCTTTTTCTTCTTATTTCCATCTGAAAACTGTTTTTAGCATTCCAGAAGTACAAAATTGCTACACAGAGATCTATACTGGAGCCAAACCAAGAATTCTATATTGAATAAAATTCTTTAAAAACCAGAAAGTAAATATCTCCTTGTATTTTTTTAAAAGGTCCAAAAAAATGACAATCTAGAATATCATACTGTGCCTTTTCCAGATTAAGTCGGAGAGAGACAAAGAAATTGTGGTGGTAGAATTGCAATGCTTCCAGTACCATCCTGAATTTTCTTTTCTTGTATCTGTGAATTTTCTGCTGGCAGGAGGAGTTAAGGTACGGTATTTATATTGCTTCATATGTGCTTATAAACTGTTAAGGGCTATTTCTTGGACAAATTTTGTCAACAAATCATCTTATCAGTTTCTTAGGACTTTACCACTTAACAGTTGATACAATATCAATTGTATCAACTAATATTAATAATTATGAAATTCAAATGCTTTATTTCTATTAGGATTTGCCACAATTTCAACAATTGTGCTGGAACTTCCCATCTCACTCCCTACTCATTTCACACGTATGGTACAGGACTTTGATGGCTCCTGAATAATTAGGAAAGCTAGCATGAGATTTAGTGATAACCAGAGCCCATTAGGAGGGGGGGAATTATGTCAAATGGACTGGAAAGAAAATTGCTTAGAGAAGTCAGAACATCTTGATTATTCAGGATTATTTACAGGCATGTTTGTAATGGTTAGAGTTAAGGATGGGCCTGCATTTTCATCAGCAGAGAGAACTCCCCCGTCATTGCAGATCAGCATCTTCTCTGCCACTTAAGAGTCTTAGAGAGATACTGAGTGCCCTGAGAGGTCAGGTGACTTGCCTGAGGTTTCACAGATAGCAATTGTAGAGGTAGAACTTGAGCCCAGGTTGGCCTGAGTCTAATCTCTATTTAATGCTGCCCATTATAACCACCATAAAATGGTTGTTAATTTGCAAACTGATTAGGACTTTTCATTTAATTATGTACTTGGAAAATCTTGTTATCCTCTCTCGATTCCTCAGTCTTTCAAGATATCACTTATTTAGAAATAATAGTAGTTGCGACTCTTTATAACCCCATTTGAGTTTTCTTGGCAAAGATACTAGAGGAGTTTGCCATTTCCTTTTCCAACTCATTTTACAGATGAGGAAACTGAGACAAAGAGGGTTCAGTGACTTGTCCAGGGTCACACAGCTAGTAAATATCTGAAACCAGCTTTGAACTCAAGTCTTCCTGAGTCCAGACTCAGTGCTCTATCCACTGAGCCACCTAGCTGCCTCTAATAGTAATAGAGTTATACTAGAAAACATGGTAAGAAAAACTTTGGCCCTTGGCTTATTTTCATCTGGTCTTTGGGAAAAGTTCTACTTTAGGCATCATCCTACAGCCCAGAGAACCGTTGTCCCATATGACCTGATTTCACTGTTCCATTCAGAGCAAAGCTTCAAAAGTCTAGAATCCAAAGAGTGACTGAAAAAGCTTTGAATGGTGGCTGACACTTAGCATTCTGAACAACTAAACATAATTTGAAGTTTACTACCTAAAACAATACTTTAAAGCCATTGGGGAGGTCTGCCTCACAGCCTTTTGTTTACACGGCTTTCTTGTTTTTCTATTTGTCTCTGTTTTCAGGAATCTTTATTTCTATTTCTCACAAGGGAATTCAGTGTCGGGAAGGTGTTATCACTTACATGCTTTTTCTACTACCCTTCCAGTTATTTATAAATAAATTTCCAAAGAATAAAAGACGAACACATACTTAATAAAGAGAATAATTTATCTAAACTTTAGCATTTCATATATTGTCCAATTAAAGGGAAAAAGAGAATGAAGGAAAATATATGCATTTTTTATATTATTTAACAACTGGTACCTCTGGACTCTGTAGCAAGTCATTTTCAGTGCACTTCATGTCACTGGTAATCAATCAGGAGCTACTGTAACATCTCAATAAGGAACATGTCTTTCAGCAAGGGATGAGAACAGGTCCTACAGTAAGGGACTAGAGCTCATGCTTAGCTCCACAGGAAGTAATTTCAGGAGATTCCTCAATCACCCCCATGGTATTTGCAATATGTCTTAAACCTCTTAAATGATACAAATAATCATTCAAAAAAGTTAACTCTAATCAACCAGAATAGAAAAACCAAGTGGATGAAGGATGTCTCTTGTTCAGACTAATATATAGTTGTATGTTCAGCAGATAGAATTAGGCTGTCAGTACATATATCTCAGATAGACACTGATGGATAATGAATGACTGTCCACCAAGAGGCGAAAGGAGGTATCATTTGAGAAATTATGTAGCACTTTAAACAAATCCAAGTTTTATCCTGAAACAAAAAAAGCACTATATTCATGCAAATGTTCTTCCAGTGATGTTTTACCAGATAGCCTATAGCTACTACAGCTTCTGAAGAATCAAAACCTCAGTGAGCTTCATGTCTCCACCCAAAAAATTGTTGGGGAGAACCAGCCCCACTTCTTTCTAAGACTCTTCCAGTACTTCCTCTCTGTTGGGCTTTCAGTACTGGGGAAAGGGGATTCTTCTACTATTACTTTCCTCTGGGGCAGTGATGGGCAAACTTTTTAAAGAGGGGGCCAAAGGAAAGGATATGCTCATCTGACAGTCTGTTTCTAAGGCAACTCTTTCAAAGTTTCATTGTATTGTATCCTAGCCAGATAGAACATTTCAGGGGGCTGCATCTGGCCTGCAGGCCATAGTTTACCCATCACTGTTCTGGGGCAATGGTGACTAGAATTTTATGGCACCAAGAACATGTGCTGGCCAAAGTGAGCCTAAGGACTTGGCCACCATCTTCTGCTTTCTATTTTCCTTCCTTTCTTCCTTTTTCCCCTTCCTTCCTTGAACAAGAGTCATTATAAATGCTCATGTATATTAGCAGTTACAAATAGTATAAAATTAGAGATGATAATTAAAAGTAACAATTATAAGTTGAAATAGCTGAAGCTATGGAGTTGCAGTCTTCCATTCCTTTCCACTCCCTTTCTTCTTCTCCACTATTAGGAGGAAGAAAGAGTAAGAAAAATAGCCAGGTAAAAAGAATCCCAGTCACACACCTCCCCATCTCATTTGCAACTGCTTAGCATCTGGGTCTCAGGTGCTTAGTTGATCACTCTTACTCTGCTCATAGCTAAGTATCAGATGAACAAGTTACTAGCTTAAATTATTCTGCTCCCCATTCATAGGTCCTGGCCAGCATGGAGTCAGCCCACATGTAATTTCGAAACTGGACTTCTTCCTCTTTCTTCATATTATATAGCCTCCTGACTTCTCCTTTGAAGGAAGTTACCCTTCAAGGTCAAAGGCACAAGAAACTGGATAGAGCTTGGGCTCTCTTGTATGCCCACAGACACTGTACCCTATGACCCTCTAACATACAGTAAAAATGCCTCTATGGGAGGAGTTATACATTCAATAATGTTATCTACAAATAGGGAGATATTGAGGGCCCCTCCATCTAAAAAAGAATTCAACTTCTATTTGGATTCCATGTTAAATGTCTTCCAAGGCAGTGGCAAATGCCTTACCTTGGAGAACATACTCAATTTTGTGCTGGCTTGTTGTTAATAATCAGAAGTGGTCCAACAGTACTTTCTGTTCTTATGGTAACCAAGGTATCTTTTATTATGTTACAAGGTTTTCCCCACATGTGTTAGAGGAGAACATTTAAGACAGCATTTTCCTCTACTAACTCAAAATATTTTTAATGATTACCAAAAAATAAGCACAGCTGGAATTCAAATTCTTTGAACATTTCAGCCAATTTTGTTGACTATAAAGATATGACCATGTTTATTTGGCCTTATTATAGAATGAGATATTCTGCTTACTTAAATTTTCTAGATATCTGAAACACCCCATTAAAGATAAAAAATGTTTAATTTTAGACATTTGATAGATTTCCTTTTGAAATATACTAAGTATTTGTCTGAATTAAACTATACTTTGAATATAATTTAATATTTTCTCAAGATCATTATTAAGGATATTAACTAATATGCTGTGCTATTGATAACTTTGTAATTATTGAAGTATATAATGATGTGTGCCCCCTACGAAATGATAGTCTGCTTTAAACTCTAGACTGCTCTGCTTTATGAATTACCTAAGTCTGCTTTTTGTGGCTTTTCTACCTTCTTACTTTGTCATTGTCATTTCTTGCTTCTTACTGGTATCACAGTATCAAAGAATAATCTTTTTCTCTTCTTTCCTTCACTTGTAATTGTGGCTTTTAATCTGCCCACAACTGGAAAACCTAATAGCCAAATTTGTTAGAACTGTATGTGAAACAAAAATAAATCAGCATGATCTCTCATACATAGACTTTTAAATTCATTTTTATTATCCAGAGAATTTTTTTCTAACCTCATAATTTTGAGAGATCATTAGCTTCTAATTGCTCAATTCTAGCCTTTAGGGACTGGTTTTCGGCTATGATCTTTTGGTTTTCGGCTATAATCTTCTGGTTTTCCTTTTCAATCTGGTCATTTCTGGTGTTCAATTTGCTTATCAGTTCATTTGATTTCTGAGCCTCACTTTCCATTTGTAAGATTCTACCTTTTAAACTGTTATTTTCTTGCCAGATCTCTTCCATCTTCCTCAAAATCTCAGTTTTGAACTCTTCCATAGCTTGTGACCCGTTTTCCTTATTTAAGGAGGGTCCGGATGCTTGTTTGTTCTCCTCCTCTGTTTGCTTGGTTGTCTGGATTTTCTCTGTGTAAAAGTTGTCGAGTGTTAAAGACTTCTTTTTCTTGTTGTTAATCTTTCTCTTCTGAACTTCCTGAGTCTGGGTAGCCATCATTAGCCCAGCAGCTTCTCAGCTTTATCCTCGTGCTCAGCGACTGTCTGCGGTCTTTTGGCTCCTGAGGTCTGAGGTCTGGTTTTTTCCAAGGTCAAGCCCCCTGGTGGACCCCCTTGCTTGATCCTCTGCTGGAGGTTTCTTTACAAGTCTCAGGGCGCTGCTTCCACAGTCGTATACCCGTCTGCACTGGTTCCCCACTCAGGGTTTCAGAGCCTTAGCTCAAGGCTGTGTCTGCCTCCACCCGCGCCTCCACCCGCGCTTGCGCTTAGAGTTCGTGTGCGTTCTTTAGCTTTTTGGGGACCTAAATCTTGCTGCTCTCAGGAACAGGCCCTGGAGCTGCCAATGACTCAATGGGTGCCCCAAACTTGCTCTATTTCTTTTTAGCTGGCTTTGGTGCTATAGGTGGTGTGTGTGGAGGGGGCGGGGGTGGGGTGGTTGCTCAGCCCATGATTTAGTGAGAGCTGTTTCACCCCTTTATAGCATGGAAATGTCCCGATTCCATGTACCTTCCACGCTGCACCCTGTTGTGGGGTTCCTCCGTTCGTCTGGACTTGTTTTTATGGCCCCTTGAGGAGTCTTATGTGTTATCGTCAGGAGAGGTTAAGAGCTGCTTTTTACTCTGCCGCCATCTTAACCCGGAACCTAAACTCATAATTTTGGATATTACAAATAATTGGGATTCTTGGATAAGTAAGTAACTGCCAGATAAATAAGGTACTCTTATTTTAACACTTTGATATGTACTATAATTCACAGACTAAAAGACATTTATCTAGAAAAAATACATCTGAAGAAGCAAGTGAGTACTTTGAGAATTACATTGAAGAACTGAAGAAACAAGGATTTCTACCATCAGAAAATTTTCCACCTGAAGCAAACCTAAAACTGGCATCTCAGAAGTTACAAGCAGTAAGACTGATTTATTTTTTGTCTTTGTTCACACCACAAATCATTTATGTTCTTATTTTAATATTAAGAGAAAAGATATTTTGTTTAAGTGAAAAAAAACCTGAGAGGATAGAAAAGAGGAAAACCCCATAGAAATAAGAGTTTATTGATCTCGATTAGAGCCATGAAAAAAGCTATAAACAGCAAACCCCAATTAGTTTTAAATAATTTAATTATCTTTTATAAGATGTGTCAGAATATGTCTTTTTAGACCAGAGCACCACTAATTTAACAAAGAAATGCCCATAAGCATTAATGAAGAACTAAAAACCAACAAACCTAAGGAAAAGAAAAGGAAGAAGAGAGAACTAGAGAAAGCATCTGGAAATGAGGAAAGAGTGAGAAAATAAAAACTCCTACATGATGGAGAGCCTTGGAATGCCAAGAATATCCATGTTACCTCTCCCTACTCTAGATCATAGTAATGATTTCTCTTCAATTCCTTCTCATTCTCGGACAGGTTTTCAATATGATCACTTTTGTAACTTGAATGTTTTTTGGTTCCAGTTGTTGTTGGAGGATGTTTTAGATAGAGATACTATAAGTGAAGACGTGAGTACCTTAGTGGAGTTAATTTGGATGGAAGCTCTTGGCCATCTGGAAAACATTCTTCTCAGGCCAGCAAACAGCATCAGCCTTAATGATGTAAGTCAATGATTTTGGAAAGTATGAACTACCAAACAATGTTTTGTCTATTTTTTTCCCAAAATAACAACTTAAGAAATAAGAATTAGATCCATTTGTGGTAAATACTGACTGAAATAAAATTCTGCCTGTGGTGTAGAAAAGTAAGTTGAGTTGTGAAATAAATAAAGTACAGACTGGAGGCAAACAGGGAATAACACAGTAGGTACATATCCAAACCTCACGAAGAATAAATGGATAAATTAAATAAACACACAGTGGATTTGGGCAATGGGTAGTGGAGGAGAAATACAGTTAGCTGGGGTAACTGACAGCAGTTTAACTGCTACACCAAACTAGCCAGGGATAACAAATTCTCTATGTGGGTTCTTTGGTCTAGAGAACAATAGGAAGATTTATAAAACCAAGTTTAATGTTTGTTTAGGAAAGGAAAGAGGGTGAAGGATTTCTAGTTCTTCCAACTGCCATTTCGAATGTTAGATGTTCAGCTGGCTTTCCCTACTATACTAACAGACAGGCAGCTCTGGCTGGGGCTGGAGAGGGACTTGGAAATTGGGATTCTCATACCACTGGTCCAAGCTGATTGGTAGATGTAGATGTAAACAAGGAACCAAATCCTTGTTCAGCAAATAAATCCAATAAGACTCTAGGGAGTAAAAGGCTATCTGCTTATTGTCCACCAACAGTAGAATAGTGACTTTCACTCAACCTAGACTTGCTTGCTTGACGTTCACTCCTATATTCTTGAAAATCCCAAAATCCACAGGCTGCAGAGGCTCAGGTGGCTGGATAACAACTCCACCCTCCTCCAGGGTTATTCCTACCAACTCAGCCAAGTCGTCTCTCTCAACTCAAACGTCTCTGCATTCCATATCAGAATTTCCATGGTCCCAGCCAAGGTTTTGCTTTGGGCTGCCTGCTTCTTATCTTAACTTCATTGCTACCTTACAAACTACCTATAACAGTTCCCCCACTTTGCACAAAGCCAAAATAGTGTTTCACATAATATTTTGGTATTTGTGCACTATGAGCTAAACTAAAAAAATTCTAACCCAAAATAACAAACAACCTACACTTACTCTATCTTACCTCATCTAACACTACCTTACTCTAGGGATTTTAACAAGGAAAGGTAAAAGGAAATATACAGTGAACAGTTACATAGTTCAAAGTACAAAGTAACAAGTAACAAAGCAAAATTTTCAACAAAATCAACAACAAACTTGAAATATAAACACAAAGTTCAAGCAAAACATTAAATACAACTCTCATAACTAATACAGAAAAGTTCTACTAATAAAATGCAAAAAATTTTGAAAAATACAAATGTACACAACATTGTTTAAGTTTTTACATTAAAATTACAACAAAATATTAAAATTACTTATGCAAGTTATATTGAAATGTTTGTAACTCAATTAATGCCAAATTAATTTTACAGAATTTACACATATATGACACATACATGAACATACATACCCAATATATACATGTATGCTATATATATATGCATGTATGTACATATAATTTGTACATATCAAGTATACACATTCACACCCTTTACAGATATACAATACTTACATTATAATACAATTTATAATACATACACATTATTTACTCTTATTTACATATCTATTTACATTATTTTGTGATATGTGATCTGTAGTATGTTTTGTGTTCTTCATGTAATGTATTTTTGTTATGTTTGTTGTATTGTAGTGTAATGTACATTATTAACTTATCTTATTTTATCCTCTAATCTAATCTAGATACTATTCCCTATCTCAATAAACTATTCTAAATTATCCCTATATTATTAGTATATTAGTCTGACTAAATCTAATTAAATAACTAGTTGTTTATTGTTAGTAACTATCTATTGTTAGTACTTACTTATCCTATAGCTAATTTCTAATGTTGTTAGTATTTGTACATTGTTGTATTCCATAAGGAAGACAGTGTATCCTAACCTGTTTATGTTTTTTGTATGTCTTTTTATGTTAATTTTTTATGCTGTGTTACAATATGTTACTATTGGATGTATGATACCTACCAAAACTTCAGATTGCTTTTCTTCTTATGATGTTCCTTGAAGAAATCTTCTCTTCTCTCCTTTTCTCCTCTTTTCCTTTTCTCCCTCAAAGTTCTTGATAGTCATATATAATGACAGATGTATATGAGTATATAGTGATACTATTTACATTACCCAAACCTTTTTAAACCTTAATCCATTGTTACATGATTGATCTTCTTTGGAAAATTCCTTTTAAAACGAAGTCTTTATCAGTTCATTTTTATAAGTTTATCAGTCTTAGTACAATGTCTATTAATTTCCTGAATCCTCCTTTTCATCTATCTTAACTTCATTGCTACCTTACAAACTACTTATAACAGTTGTCAAGTCAAAATTATGGTGAGGGTTCTACATTTGAACTATTTTGAGAGGTAGACACAATATTTATTAATATATTTAATAAGCTATGGAAACATTGATATGAACATTAATAACCCAACATCATGTATTGTCAGGGGCCATTTTCCATGTGAAGGAAAAGGAAAACATTTCTTAGGCAATCTATGACTGTCAGTTATTAAATATGTAAATGATATTGGATTTGTAGGTTGGTGGTCAAAAAGGACCCCTACAGCTTTGTTGAACTCCAGTTTGTTGCTCTAATTTAATAGATATGGTCAGTTTATTCAGTAGAGATGAGACTTTAGAGAAACTGGCTTATTCTGTGGAAACTCAAAAAAGTCTGATTTGTAAAGTTAATTTACTATTTTCTGTCATCTCTTACCAATAGAAAAAACTTGGTGATGATTATTATATCTTGAGCTTTTTGAAAATAAGTTTAGTATAATAATAACTACAGCTATTGGAATAATACATTTTGATTTTATATTTCCCTATTGGATTCTGTTATTTTATCATGTTAGGATTATAAAATGAATTTGACCGAATTTCCCTGTAATTTTAAGTTAGAAACCACACCACTATCTTGGGATCAAGGATAGCAACTCTGCTTTTAGTGACAGTGTTACTATCTATCACAAAGTACAAAAGGAGATAAAATTTTACCCCAGTACAGCTAAATCCATGGTATAGCAAGATACTGTATTGCTGTTACTTTTTTTTTATTCTTATGTTCTGAGCTTTTTCTATTTTGAAAGGAGTATTAGAAAATAGTACACTTCAAAAAACTTAGGTACAATGACTCTACTAATGTGCTGTCGATACCTCTTTATAGTAAGAGTTAGATAAGCCTTTGTTCCTAAAGGCTAGGACAGCCGGGCAGAAGTGCTGAGATACTATTTAGGTGAAAAGGCTTTGACTACATACCATGATTGTCAGTCAAGGACCAACCTAGCTAAAACTAAAGTGGATCACTCTCCTATAGGGCCACTCCCCCTCACCCCCCACACCTACGGAGATTATTTTATTTTGACCACATACATAAAACTGTCTAAAGCACAGATTCTTAATGTGGGGTCCATGAACTTTTTTTTAACCCTTGCCTTCTGACTCAGAATCAATCCCAAGTATTGGTTCCAAGGCAGAAGGTGGTAAAGGCTAAGCAATTGAGGTTAAGTGACTTACCTAGGATCACACATCTAGGAAGTATCCACCTAGCCACCCCAGGCCAAGAACTTAAAAAAAAAATTTGGTATTTCAGTATAATTGGTTTCTTTTTTAATGCTTATGTGTTTTATTTTATTCATTTCAAAGAGTTTTTCTGAGAGGGGCTCCATAAGCTTCACCAGTGTGCCAAAGGGGTCTGGGACATAAAAAAGATTAAGAACTCTTAGACTAAGACCATGAAGACATGACATGCATGCTGGAGGGGGTTTCTCTGTTCCCCCTCTTCACAGTGCCTGAAGACAATTTTCACATGCCCCATCCCTCTGTCCAGCAGCCCAATGCAAGCACTTCCTCCCTCTCCTGTCTGGGATAATGCAGGGGACCCACAAGTGGCTTGAGGGTGTATAGTTTGAGCAAAAAAACTCCAAAAGGTCCACCAATGCTGGACTAAGGTATAGATCTATTTTGTAGTAGTTTTATAGTTGTACTTTTTCATTTAATTCTGACATCTTCCTACATTTATTTTGTGAGGGAAAAAACCTCTACCCCCTTATATGAGGATTAGATTTTAATGTTAGCAGTAGTCTTGAGATAATCATAATTGTAATTCCAAGATAGTTAAATAATGTTAGCATAAGTGATGATTTTAGTAGGCTTTTGGGGAATATTCTAGTATAAGTATTAAGGTTTTGAATTAATAAATAACTACTTTCAGCATAGGCCTTAGTGTCAGTCCCACTCTTCAAAGTTGATATATCATTCACCCTAACTCATGATCTAGGACGTATTATTAGGCCTGAGTTTAGAATCAGGTACTATCCATCACCACCCACTCTTATCTTGTATGTCACTAGCCCAAGAACATCCATACCCTCTGATATCCATCAAGTAACTCTTAAATCATGGTCAAATGATTTATTTTTACAAAATAAGGAGTGCTTCCTAGTTGACCTAACATTCTCTATTCTCAGAGAGGTATGATTATTTTCTTGTACTATTTTTGTACTGATATAAAAACTTGTCTGATTCTTTGGGGTATAAAGGAAGGTCTCTTACAGTGTTCAGGGTCCTTCTGGTCTTGACCAGAGGTCCATCTTTGTTGTGGGACCAGTCCCCCCACAAGAAACCTATCTTTGTTTATGGCTTGGAGACTTTGTTTATCATTTGTGTACCTGTGTTTAGAAAAATTATGCAACAATTTGAAAAACATTCTCCCAAAGGTGAAATAATACTTAACAAAAATTGATATTTTACTTCTTTTCTCTAATCTTGAGTTCAATTTTTTGAAGAATCCTGTTCCTTTCATCTTTAGAATGAATAGTTACAATGTAGGTACCAAAGATTTGGATTTTTTGTCCTCTGTTTATCAAGATTTTATTTTAATGATATTCTATATTAAAGGTAAGCAAAGCTGAGGGCATTTTACTTCAAGTTAAGGCAGCACTGAACAAGGGAGCAACAACAGAAGAATTGAAAAAGATGATGTCAAAATTCTACCAACTTATACCTCACCGAAGAACAGAAGATGAAGTTAACCAAAGACTATTATCTAAGAAAGAAGATCTCTGCCAGGTATTTCTTTGAAATTCATAGCTACATTGAAATGTTAAAAAGTACTTCTATAAAGTCTTTTAAAAACTTTGACAAATGGGTGTTTAACTCCCTTAGGTTGGATTTTTAAAAGTCTCTTTATAAGTATGTTGATATAATAACTTAAATGCAGAAATATATCAGTAAAGGCTCTATGTTTAAAAAAAATGGAGAGGCAGTGTTGTGTAATGGATAGAGAGTTGGCCTTGTAGTCAGGAAGATTTGGGTCATAGCCCTGCCTCTGATACGTATGGACTGCATGACTTAACTTCTCAGATCTCTAGGTAATCCTTGAATACTAGCACAGCTGGAAAAGGACACTATAGATAAGATGCATTTAGAGGAAACTCAGTGAGGTCCCTAGTCATACTTCCCAGGAAACACCTATGTCTATTGTGACATATTTTTTTAGGATCATCAGATTTAGGAATGAACATCCTATAAGCAAAAGTTTTGGCTTATCTTTGTGGAAACCAAACTTGGAACTTTGAATGAACCAGCTGTGCTAATGAGATAATAAGTTGAATTGCAAATAAAAGCAGAAGCTTCAAAGCTCCTTCCAAAATCTGTGTGTGAGTCTTTCTGTGCCTTTTCTTTCTTTTCTCTCTCTTTTCTATATTTTGTGTCCATGGGCTTCTCTCACAGGTTAAGAATCCAGGTCTTTTTATGTTGTGTGGGCCACAACATTATATATTACCAAGAATGGTGGTTATCCAATGAGCCTTATCAATGCCTTGAGCTGGCCTATCTGTAGAACTCAGTATTAAGTGATCTTCTAAATCCCCATTTTATTCTCAAAAATCCATTCAATCTATTGGTCAAATATTTATGAGAGCAAAGTGTTTTGCACATAGTATGCAGGTGCTTTAGGGGATATAAAGATGACTAAGGCATGGCCCCTGCCCTCAAAAGTTTACAGTCTAATAGAATAGAGAAGTTGTCAAATGAATGTCAGAATCCAAAAGAGAAGAAAGGGCAGCTGGGTGGCACAATGGAAAGAGTTCTGAGCTTGGAATGAGGAAGGCTCATCTTCATGAGTTCAAATCTGGCTTCATCTACTTACTAGCTATGTGACCCTGGGCAAGTCACTTAATCCCTTTTGCCTCAATTCCTTATCTGAAAAATGAGCTGGAGAAGGAATAGCAAACCACTCCAGTGTCTTTTCCAAGAAAACCCCAAAATAGATCATTAATAATCAGATACACCTGGAACAACTATAGACCAAAAACAAAAGAACAATAAGAATACAATAGGAATTCAGAGGAGGAAAAAGTTGATTCCCACTGGATAAGGGAAGGCAGCATTCAAAATGGGTCTTTTGAAGGGTGGTGATAGCTTCTATTCAAAATGACAAGCACACTTGGATGATTCACTAGTCACCCTAAAAGTCCTCTTCCCCTTGACCTATAATTCCCAATTGCAAATGTGGGTAATGCTCACCATCCAATTTCTCCGTTTGTTCAGAGTTTGAACATTCATGAAAGTTTGCTCAAAAGATAGCAGCTATTCCATGAAGTATATTGAAAGGGCCTAGTAGAGGTACTGCATAGTCAGTTCAGGATTAGGGTTAAGCTGAATAGATGTTCTCGGAATACAAATATGAGCAGAAAGACAATCCTTGTCTTCAAGGAATTTATATTTTAATAGGAAAGTTGACATTCAATCATTTCAGTTGTGTCCAACTCTTTGTGACCCCATTTGGGGTTTTCTTGGCAAAGATACTAGAGTGGTTTGGCATTTCCTTTTCCAGCTTATTTTTATATATGAGGACACTAAGGCAAACAGGGTTAAGTGACTTACCCAGGGTCACACAGTTACTAAGTATCTGAGACCAGATATGCAATCATTTTATCCACTGTGCCACCTAGCTGCCTCTGATAGGGAAGATAGAACATAAAAGAATAGGAAGATGATGAAGATGCCCAGTCAGCTTGGTAAAGAAGGTCCTGTATACTTGAAGAGAGCCTAAAGAAGAATAAAAGTCTAGGTGACCTGGCCTGTCTCTGAAAATGGAGATCCTAAAAGGAACCAGCCTAACAGAGAGAGAAACTGCAGAGAGAGAAGGTATTTCTATTGAAAGAAGTAATCAAGGGGTAGAATAAATTTGCAGGGTGAAGAAATTTCTATGGCATAGAATCAATGATTCTAGGATCTAAAAGAGTTAGCCTCATTATGCCAACAGCAAGAAATATTGATATTTTTCTTTTTTAATATTAATATTTTTCAAGCAAAGTTTTTCTTTTTAAAAGTTATGTGTATTTTTCTCATCCTAATGAGAAAACTGAAGGTGTGTTTATATATTGACATGCACATATATATGTGTGTATATATGTATATACACGTGTACATAAAATATAGTGACTTGATATGTGATCATTTTAGTCTTTATGCCATTTCTTTTTATACAGCTTATAAGAGATGTGGTTAATGTCAATGAAGCAAATCTCTCAAGACCTAACCCACCTTCTTTTGCCAAATATCGAGCTCTGAGATGCAAAATTGAGCACGTTGATGAAAATACTAGAGAATTTTACAATGTTAAAGAAGAGGTATTGCAAAAAAATTATGGGTAAGCAAAAAAGAGTAAGTTTTTTGCATTGTGTAATTACATAATAGTACATCAGATATATGTAAAAGTGTCATACTACCAGAACTGGTAACAGGTAACTTCAATAAAATCTTGACTTTTAGCCTATTGTTGCGATTTGGTTTTTCTTTTCTGTTAGCAGCAAATCCTTTGAATTTTTTGCATTTGATCTCCTGCCTTATTATAATATCTCACATTTTGATTTTTGCCATAATCACATCTTTTTGAGAATTTAAAAAATCAGAGTGTTTGAGATTACATTGTGTTACTAATCATTAATCACTTTGCTATTGAACAGGGAGGTCCATCGAAAAATCAGGATTGAAAATAGAGAAAAGAGTATGGGGCTGCAATTTGGATTTGGAATTAATTTTCCTTTTTAATGTGGCATTAAAAAACTATTAAATGTAAACTTAGCAAAAACACATCTGGAAAAATCCTGGCCCTCTCTGCTATGCATTGCGCTTTATCTCTTGTCATTCTCTAGTTTTACAATGTATTTATAGAACTATGGAAAAGAGGGAAGGATTTGGGAGTCAGAGGATCTTGGTTCCAATGTTGGCTGTGCCACTTACGGCTTGTTGTGAGCTTGGGAAAGTCTCTGTAGTCTATCTTATGATCTTTTCAATTATCTTTGCAAGAAACTGAATTCTTTTCATGAGACTACCCTGTAGATTTAGGGAAAATATTCACTTTTTTGCTACATGTACTCTATCTTACCACTGTGATCAGAGGACCAGTATTTAGTAAGAATAAAAATGAACACATTCTATAATGCTTCTAGGAAGTCACTTGTACTAATAACATGACCAATTTTATTTTGCATAAGTTAATAACATAGTCTGAAGGTTTCTCTCATAATTTTTGCAGGAAGAATTCAGTAGACATCTTAAATATATATCGAATTGGCAGAATTAATGAAACTTTGGAATTTCAAAGTGAGCTTGGCAATGTGCAGTCTTTATTACATGGAACACTTGGGAGAAATATTGTTGGAATTCTTTCCCGGTAATAATATTCTATCTTTATTTCACCAAAGCACATTCAGCTTGTTTTTTTTTTTTTTTAAGTTTTCTATAGTTAAGAATTTTCTTTATTTGTTTTTAAAAGTTATTTTCAACTTAGCTCTATAATGATTATTTAATTATATGTATAAAAAATCTGATAGGAAAACTAGTTTTTTTTTTAATTATTATTATTTCAGCCAAGGAAAAATTCAATACCCTTGCTACTCAGATTTTTTTAAAAATTAAGTTTAATAAAAATGGAATATAAGAATTCTTGGACACACCATTGATATTGAGACATATGTGTGTTTGTGTATGTGCTACATATTGTTATAAAGAAATATGGGACTCTTTAATTGATGCTACTTTGCTTCTAGGGGATATTGGTTAGGGAAGCTGTGTCTTTGTATTCCCCTAGATAGCTGGTGCCTGGGAACACCCGCTCAGTCACCTTTGCTTGATTGTATAATGCCCTATTCCCATATAACAGTGCCCAGGCAGGACCCTTATGGTCTTGTGGATAGGTAACCCATTCAGGTCCCACCTGGGGTTGGATTAATTAATAATATTGGGCTCTAATTAGCCTTGGATCACGTTTCATCTGACTGCGTTGTTCCCTCCTCAAGGGTCATGATGTAATGACCACTCAGGAAGGTACTTAATAAACTTTATAGATCTTAAATAGGGAAAGGAACAATCAGGAACGGATTGGGGATAGGAGACCCTGTCACACTAATATCTATGATCAATAATCCCTCAGGATTGTAGGCTGTTTCAGTAAAGCTGGAGCTAGTGTTTACCCTCCTCTGGTTCAGCTTGGCCACTGCCAAACCAAAGAGGGCAATCTGCTCAGTTGATACAGATATGATGATTTCTCTCAGCTTCCTTGTTATCAGTTTGTGATATGACAGCCTTGCACAGCCTTCAGGAAGTAACCACCCTTCACATCCCTCTGCTTCTTCACCTTCCCTCCTCCCAGTTACCACCTGGGCCCGGATACCTAAATATATAATGATGATTCAAATGCCTAAAGATCTAGGGAGGTTCAGAGAGGATCAATGACCCATAGTCAGAGACCCACAGATCACTGCTCCAAGATCAAAGATCAAAGATCAATGGTCAAAGCTCAAAGACCAAAGACTCCAAAGACCAAAGACCGTCCTCTCCCAGATGACTGTTAGGGGTATTTATATCCTCTGGCCAACTGCCTTTGCTCCTGTCCTCACGGCATCTGGGAACATTCTGATGTCTCCAACTGTCTCCCTTGTCAATCAAGGTGAGACTCTCAATTCTCAGAGTTTGAATATAACAATATGTATATAATCATATATATAAGTATATATATATATGACTCAGGTGAGCATTTGAGTCATTGGAATCATTTAAAATAACTATCATATTCCAAATTATCTTAAACTATAAGATTCTTATTAGAAAATTGAAATGTCTTTATTTTTCAACCAATTAAGCAATTAGGAATGCTTATCTTTTTTTTTTACAATGTGGACTTATAAAGCTTCCTCATTTGTACTATATGAAGTTTGAAGGAATTTAAAAGCTGTGAATGATTATAAATTTTCTCTGAGTCATAAAGTTCAAAATAAATGAAAAGGATTTTTTTCATTGAAGAAGATTAACAAGGAAATTATGGGAAATGAAATGGAGATTGAGGGTAGGGAGAACAGCTAGGAGATTGTTTTTATAGTCCAAACATGGAATTATTATATTGATTCTATTGTGATGAGCAGCTAGGGGTAAAATGTTTAAATTTAAGTAGTACCCTAATGTCTTTTTTCCCTCTGTGATTAACTTGAAATACATATTAAGATTTATTTTTTTTAGAGTGTGTGTGTGTGTATACCCACTATAGTTCTGAGTCTGAGATGAAACATAGTTTCTCTCCTATATGACTATGACATTCTTTCTTTTTATAGGGGATTGCTTTTGCCCAAAAGACTGGTTGAAGATCATGGCATAGAAAGAACAGATTTTGGAAATCTTGGTAGTGGAATATACTTCAGTGACTCTCTCAGGTCAATACAATGTTACAAACTATGTTTCTTTGTCTTTCTCATTAACAGTGAATAATTGAGTACCTACTAGATACTTCACTTTTTTCCTTTTTTTATATAATTTCCTTCCAAAGTAACTGATGTACTGAATGTGACTGATTTTTTTTAGCACAGTATAGTTAAGTCTTTTGGAGTTCGTGAGGGTTGAGAGACTTTTAGGGGAAATACTAGGTCCCCTTCCTTGTTCTAGGTGGAAGAGCCCAGACTCTCATAATTTTTACTCTAACATGAAATACAGAATCTTTTACACACTCAGTTTTTCTAGCCTTGGGCTAGTTCTCTCCTCCTTAGGCAGTCTGGTGGCCCTTACTCTGGGGACTTACTGTTCTGGTGCTAGCTTTAGTACAGACACCCTTTAGCTTGAGCCCATTGCATTTCAGAACTCTTAAAGTCAATCAGTCCATCACTCTCAGCCGTCCTAGCAACAAGGATTACAAGTTTATGCCAGCATACTTTACTTATATCTTTTGTTTACATAGATTTAGGTGAGAATGGCCTTTCAATAATCTTAACTTAATATTAAGTTATTCATACATTCTATGTTAATTGCATATGCAATCAGACTACAAGGAAAAGCTATAAAGAACTTTATGCTCCTACTTGGATTTGCCTCTATGTAAAATACTTAATTGGCAATTGGGGTGGATGGTAGTATTGTCCAGTTTAGTCAGCTCTCCAAAGTCTGTTTTTCCTCACAATGATAATTAAACCAGTTTTCTCTAGATAAACTACCAAAGAGACCATAACTCATTTGAGTCTTAAGAAAAGCTAGCAAAATTAGGAATTTTAATTAATTAAATTAATTTTTAAAATTTTATTTACCTGTTACATTAAAATTCCCAGGTATCTCCTTCTCTCCCTCCCCTTCCTACAGTAGAGAAAGCATCATTTGACAAAAAGATACACGTATTTATAAAACTATTTCTTGCTTATTCAGTTTATCAGTTCTTTCTCTGCAGGTAGAGATACAAAAGTCATTCTTCAAGCAATACTTCTTTTGCTGTACATAATGTTCTCTTGGTTCTGCTCATTTCATTCATAATGATTTCATGTATGTCTTTCCAGATTTTTAAAAAATTAGC
The DNA here is from genome assembly GCF_016433145.1 of Gracilinanus agilis. Taxonomy (NCBI): domain Eukaryota; kingdom Metazoa; phylum Chordata; class Mammalia; order Didelphimorphia; family Didelphidae; genus Gracilinanus; species Gracilinanus agilis. The sequence continues at coordinate 149,662,099 of NC_058132.1, read as the reverse complement.
CAGCTCATTATTTATTATAGCACAGTAGTATTCCATCACAATCGTATGTGAATTTGTTTAGCCATTCCCCAATTGATGGGTTCCTTTAATTTCCAGTTCTTTGTTACCACAAAGAGAGCTGTTATAAATATTTTAGAACATATGAGTTCTTTTCCCTTTTTTCCCTGATCAGCTTAGAAAATAAAACTAATAGTGGTTTTGGTGGGTCTGAAAGTATACAGTTTTATAATTCTTTGGGCATAATTCCAGATTGCTCTCCAAAATGGCTGTATCAGTTCACAGTTCCACTAACAGTGTATTAGTGTCCCTATTTTTCCACATCCCTTCAAGCATTTGTCATTTTGCCCTTTTATCATTTTAAGCAATCTGATAGCTATGAGATATCTCAGTTATTTTTATTTCCATTTCTCGAATCAGTAATGATTTAGAGGGGGCAGCTGAGTGGCTCAGTGGATTGAGAGCCAGTCTTAGAGGTAGGTGGTCCTAGATTCAAATCTGCCCTGAGACACTTCCTGGCTGTGTGACCCTGGGCAAGTCCCTTTAACACCCATTGCCTAGCCCTTACTGCTCTTCTGCCTTGGAACCAATACACAATATTGATTCTAAGACAGAAGGTAAGGGTTTAAAAAAATTTATTTAGAGCATTTTTATATAGTTATAGATAGCTTTGATTTCTTCATCTTAAAACTGTCTATTCATATCTTTTGACCACTTTTCTCTTGGGGAATGGCTTATATTCTTATATATTTGACAAATATTTTAGATATGAGACCTCTGTCTGAGAAGTTGTCTATGACCCCACCCCCAATTTTCTGCTTTCCTTCTTATCATGACTACATTAATTTTATTTATACAAAATCTTTTTAGTTTAATATAATCAAAATTATCTGTTTTACATCTCATAATGCTTTCTATCTTGTTCTTTATAAATTCTTTTCCTTTATCCATAAATCTGATGGCTAATATATTCTTCTAATTCGCTTATGATATCTCCCTTTATGACTAGGTCATGTATCCATTTTTATCTTGTTATAGTAAATTGTTGTAAGATATTGACCTAATCCTAGTGTCTGCCAGGCTGTTTTCCAGTTTTTCCAACAATTTTTACCAAATAATGTGTTCTTATCCCAAACTCTTGGATTTTGTCAAACACAAAGTTTGAATAACTTTGTTTGTTGCTTGTCTGTTTTGTTCCACTGATCTATTTCTTAGACTACTAGATATTTTTGATAATTATTAATAATAATAATTCAAAGTAAACACTGATTGTGAACTATTAATGTATTGGGTTTGATTATTGCAAAGACCTTTGTTGTTTCATTTTTGTCATTTAAAAAGATGATCTAATCTGATGCTTCTGGATTTTTTCCTACCAACATAGCTTCTTGAAAAGTTTTATATGCTTTGAACTCAAATCCTTTCCCTTAATTTGCTAAAAAGAATAAATATATCTCCAAAAAGAAAGTAATTTGCTCAGATTTCATAAATTCTTAATATTTTTTACTAACACAACCAAGTCTAATGATATGATGTTTATGTTTTTATATTGTCCCTTAATTACTAAAGTATACAAGTACACTATAATGGAATATATTCTTTCACATATAGAACAAGCATTAAGTACACACAACCAACTCAAACAGATGGAGCTAGATTCCTGGTTGTTTGTGATGTTGCCCTTGGATCCTGCATGAATATGCACAAGAAGGATTTCTCATTAACTGAGCCACCTCCAGGTTACGACAGCGTGCATGGAATTCAAAAAACAGAACATATCATCTCAGACTTTGAGGTATTTTGATATTGATGCAATCAGGGGATCCATTGAATAATAGAAGAAGGGTCTTTAGTTATCTATCCCTTTGATTCAAATATGTTGATGTTTAAATTAATACAATGCAACAAACATATATTAAGTGTTCATGACAAATAGAACACTATACAAGTCCCTGGGGCAGATGAAGAATTTAGATCATACATGACTCTGCCCTCAAGGAGCTAGTAGAACTAGTAGAAATGGATTTAGAACTATGAGGTAAATCAGAATTAATATAGCCCTACAGGCCTCTTGCCCACATTTTATAACTGAAAAAACTGAGTCTCAGAGAAGATAAGGGATTTGCTTGGTATCTCTGCCAGCATGTGGTAGAGTGGGGATTTGAACCTGGACTCTTCACTCCACATCAGAACTCTTTCTTTTGCTCTATGATACCTTCCATGTTGATGAGTCGTGGCAAATATGGATATAATATATAATATTTTGTGATAAATGCCTTAAAGGCACAAAAAAAGTGTGGTGTGTGAGACATGAAAGGCAAGAACATTATTGATTGAGGGATCAGAGAAAGCTAAGGAGTGGGCTTTAAAGGATAGATAGAAATTCAACAAGTGAAGTGGGAAAAGAAGACTTCCAGGAAAAAGGAATTCTGGTAGCAATGCCATGGAGACACATTATGTACCTAATGGACAGGAGTAATTATTTGGCTGAAATATGAAATATAGTTTAGAGAGATGGAAATAGGGAAGGGATCTATGATTTCAATAATTTCCCAAGTGAGGAAATTCCCTGTGCCAGCATAGGTCAATACCTTCTCTGCAAATTCTCTTTTTTCCTACATTTTTGTGATGAATTTTTTTATATCACCATAATTTCTCTCATTATTCCTTTTTTCCTCCTTCCCAGAAAGCCATCCCATATAAAAATAATATTTTTGAAAGAAAAAATAATTAAAAAGTAAAAGAGAGGAAAAACTTAAACTCTTAGAGAATTATCTAGGAGTCCTGAGAAGTCAAACCAGAATACATGTCAGAGGCAGGATTAGATCCAAGGTCTTTCTGACTTCAAGGTCCCACTCTCTGTCCACTACTCCTTGTTGCCTGGAAGGGAGTGTAATGCAAGATTGGATAGACAGAGTTTCATAAAATGGATTTCTCGTGTTACCTTAACTTTCTGTATCCTCAGATTATTTCTGTCAATTACAGAGTCATGAAATCCACATCATCATAGTTGACTGTATTAACATCAAATTTTAAATCTGCTTGTATTTTTATGGAAACATCTGCTGCTGTAATTTTTTTCCCCACCAATTTATTAAGGATTTTATTTTACTTGTCCTAGGATGATGAATTTGTTGTATACAAAATCAGTCAGATTAAAATGAAATACCTTGTTAAATTTTGCATTTCTGGAGACCAAGTAAAGGATTTTTCTCCTTGTGCTGTTACGACGTGGGAGGAAAACAGACCTGAGCTTTTAAATGATAATTCACAACTTAAAGGTAAGAGTCTCTTCTTTAGTTTAATGAATTTGTTCTTTTTTCCAACATATTTACCAAGTGCCCATCTTTGATAATATATATATATAAAACAAAATCTTACTCCAAAGTCTCCTCCTTGGGTGGAGGTAACCAAGATCTAGGCCAATGAAGTGCAAGCTTCTACAATTCTTCCATGCTGGAAAAACTTTGAGTATGGTCTTAGTGAAAGACTGTCAGCTTTAGGCCCAGGCTAGCTACATGTGGAGATGTTGAACACTACTAAATTGACCACTTTGGTGCTGAATTTCTTGGGCCATGACAACCCACAAAACAAAAAAAAATATTAAATGGCCTTGAGCTTTATTTGACCTTTTCCCCCTTCTGCAGAAAGACTAGTGGGTACTGAAAAAATGGGAGGAAGAAATGCTAAGAATCAGAGTTTTTTAGATTTTAAATCATAATTATCAGTACTGTTGAAGTGAGAGCTTAGTCTGAAGTCTAAAAAGTTAGTACTGCCAGAGGAACTGAATCATATCAGTCTTGACCTCTATAAACAAAGACAGAAGACAGAAAAAAGATGTAGCTATATGAAAGAATAGAGATAATAGCTTCTTTCTTCTTGGGGAGGCAAATAAAGGGATTGACATAGGTTGTTTTATTATGTCTCCAAAAGAAAAAAGATACATCATTTCATAAATTATTTGTTCATCATGTATATCACAATTCTCATAAGTATTTTTAAAAAGACTAAAATGAAAATAATTTCATTTATGTACTAATATTTGCAACATCTGTTGCAAAGGATGAAGAGGTAGAGATATTCTATGAAGATCTTTCTAAGGCTCTCCAAGTTAAATCAACATGTATACTATGATACTCAGATATTTCAACACATAGTTGGCAGTTGGGAGGGATGCTATTGTTGTTCAGGCATTTAGTTGTATCCAACTCTGTGATCTCATGGGTTTTGTCCATAGGCTTTTCTTGGTAAAGATATTAGACTGATGTTGGAGTAGAAATGCAGAAGAAAAACATGATTTATCACTTGTATATATGGGTATGTGATTTGGGGTTTTGGTTTTAAAATAATCTTATTACAAAAATGAATAATACAGAAATAGGTTGTAAGTGTATAAACCAGTGGAATGTGTTAGTTCTAGGAGGGGGGGAAATGAGAGGGAAGGGAGAGAACATGAATCATATAACCATGGAAAAATATTTTTAAAATAAATAAATTTTTAGAAAATAATTTTAAAAAAGATACTACACTGATTTGCCACGTCCTTGTCTAGTGTGTTCGCATTTTATAGATGAGGAACTGATGTAAATAGAAGTTAAATGACTTGCCCATGGTCATGCAGCCCCCTTCAGAGAATAAGATTTTGTTCTCATAATCTGAGAGTCTCCCTTCCTCCAAGGCACAAGTTTTATAGAGCTTGATATCCAGATAATACAGACGATACAGAGTAAAATTCAAAAACTTATTGGTTGAAAGGGCTTGAGACAAGGCTGGAATTCCCAATCACTTGGGTAAATGGGCAAGGCATAGTTCATCTAAAGAGGTCATAGGAAAGGTACTGCACCCTGTTTCACAACAGAGGGAGAGGACAAAGGCCAGAAGCTTCATTTATTTATGTGTGTATTTTCAGTAATATCTTAGTATTTAACCCTCCTAAGTAAATTCATATGGGTCATTCAGTCAGTCTATTGTCAGTATACCAACTTCATGCCCGGCATTAGGTAGGCAAAACACTGAGGATGCAAAGAAAGACAAAAGGTAGTCCTTTTTCTCAAGGTGCTCACAATTAAATGAGAGAAATAACATGAAAACTATGTGTGAAGGATATATGCGTAGGTACGTACATACATACGTGTGTGTGTGTGTGTGTGTCATTGAAGATAATTATAGAGGAAAGGTCTAGTATTAAGGGGAGATCACAATGAGCTAACATTTTAGCTGGGACTTGAGGAAGCCAGGGAAGTTAGGAGGTAGAACTGAAGAGAATTCCAGGCATAGGGAATAGCCAGAGAAAATATTTAGTCAGAAGATGGAGTGGGTAGAGCACTGGGCCTGGAGACAGAGACCTGAATTCAAATGTGGCTTCAGTCATATACTAGCCGGGGTAAGTAAATCACTAGACCTCTGTTTGCCTAGGAGGCAGCTAGGTGACTCAAAAGATGGAGTATTGGGCTTGAAGTCAAGAAGATCTAAATTCAAATCCAACCGCAGACACTTACTAACTATGTGATCCTGGGCAAGTCATTTAAGCTCTCCTTGCCTTAATCTGCTGAAGGAAGAAATGGCCAACCATTCCAATATCTTTGTTAAGAAAACCTCAAGGACAGTGTGATCCAGGGAGTCACAAAGAGTTGAACACAACTAAGCGACTGAACAACAAATAAGTTTCTAAAATTAAAGAAAAGTATCAAAGGGCTAGGTAACAAAAAAATTTTGCTAAGCAAAGATACTTTTTTAAAACTAACAATTAAATTGTTCCTATTTAGATTATACGTTACCAGATACTGACCCTTTCATCAACATAAAAGCTGGCCTTCAGGATATCTCTGGGATTCCAGTCCCTCTTGAAGAGATTCATATCAAGGGAAGGATAGTGGACTTCATAGCACAGGTATGGTTTATATTGTTGTACTGTATTTAACAAAGAACTGCACCCAAATAATCTAACATTAGAGATCCTTTGAATTTTATTCCATTTTTGTGACCTCTTTGAAATACATTCTTTTCTAAAAGTAAATTATTCTGTCTATAGCTACACATATTATTGGATCCTGACATTAATTACATGAACTATAACTTTAAAAATCCCTTAGGAAAATAAGAGACTTGGGATCACATAATCATAGTCACAGAATCTCAAGAGTTAGAAGATCCCTCAAATGCCATCTAGTTCAATCTATGCCTGACCATGAAACCCCCCTATTCTATCACTCACAAGTGATTATCCAGCTTTTACTTGAAGACTTTTAGTGAGAGGAAACCCATTACTTCCCAAGGCAGCCTATTTCACTATTACACAGCTCTAATCTTAGGACATTTTTCCTTAAATCTAACCTAAATCTGCCTCTGTGCAACTTCCACCTCTTACCTCTGGTTTGATTCACTGGAACCAATGTAAGGAACTAAATTTAGGAGTTTGATTAAATATATGAGAATTCTAAAATAATATGGTGGTCACCAATTTAAAATATTATAGTTCAAGTCAAGATGACTTTTAATAGCTTTTATTTACAAAGAGGCAGAAAGAGTGAAAGTAGAAAAATGTAAAAAGAGGATAGAGAAGATGTCTAGCTTATCACACTAAATATTGCTCGGCTCAGCCTGGCAGGCTTGTTAACCCTCGACCAGAGGACCCAGTGTTCTATCCACGTGGCCTTCTCCAAGAGGGGAAGGCCTCTCTGGAACTAATCTCTCTCCAGAAGCCAGGAAAGGAAGACCAGCTACTCACTCACTTGAGAACCAAGGTCCCAAGTCGAAGCTGAGGTCCAACTCCAAAGTTACCTCCAAGTGGCAGGTCACCAGCCAAAGCTCCAAGCTGAAGACTCAAGCCAAAGACCCCAAGCCAAAGAAGTTCAGGACCTTTAATAGTCCTTTTCCCACATCACTTCCTATCCATTCCCCTCTTCACAGGGACCAATCACAGCTTCTAAATTGCCTAGCACTGACCAGAGGGGCGGTGTCTATGGAATCCACCTCTCATCCTCTGAAAGTGTCAACTTTTATCAAAGGATTCACAAGTTTCTGATTGATTGGGTTAAAAGGGAGGAGCTCTCCAAGTAAGTGACTTGTGAATTCTCTTACTTGATGGATAACGAAGTGTTAAGTAGGGGTTTCTTGATTGATTAACTCAGAATAGACAAAGAGAATAAAGAATTCCCTTTTTGTACCAAGCAGCACAAGTCTAAACTTGTTCTACCTAAAAGCCCTTCAGATAACTAAATAATTATTATTATTAATTCCCTAAGTCTTCTCTTTTCCAATCTAAACTTCTATAATCCTTCAACTGATTCTTCTATGGTGTGGTCTCTCCAATACTATCACAAACTCTGTTTGCCCTCTTCTGGACATATTCTAGTTATTGTAAATCATCCTAAATATGAATTTACAGATGTGACAAAGATGCCTTCTATGGATTCATCCAAGCCATTGATAGAAATATCAAGCCTTATGGGATCAAGTGCAGATCATTGGATTATTCTAGGGATCGATCTCCCTCCAGGCTGGCTTTACCTTGTTTATGATTAGGCTTTTAGTTCAATAACTGAGCCATTTCTGAGTCTAATAATACTGTCATCCAACCCTCATCTTTCCATGTTATCCATAAGTCTAGTAGTGGGAGATGCTTTTTTGAGTACTCTACTGAAACCTAAGTATATTATATCTACTTCAATTATTGTAACTTTTTAATATATATTCAAAGTGTACAAGTTTGGGGAGGGGGATGGGGCAGGAGGACTAGTTTGTTTTGTACAATCACTGAGAACTCGAGAAGCAGCAAATTAATGGATTATGACACTCACACAATTTAACATCAGGTTGATGACCATTTGTCATCAGAGGTAGTGACCTACATTGCATATTTTGTTATAATTTGATAAGACTTCTGCTGTAGGGAAATTTGCCCCTAAATTATCAACACCTCAACATTTCAGGTAACTGTGTTTTTGTTATAGGTACTCCCACTATACAATAGAGATTGCAGCCCTTTTATAACCTAATAAGCAATCTTTTGTGAGTGGCCATGCTGAAAAACTCATCACCCAGCAACCAGCCTCGTAATGCATTGGTCTCCACTTAGCTAGGCTTGACCTCAGATGTCAAACATCTAGTCTATTGCTAGGTTCAAAGTCTTTCCAACTTGGAAAGACCTGCTAGTGTTTGTGTTCTGCTGTTCTTGCCTTTGGGAGCCCAGGGTCACCTCCATGTCATAATGAAGCATTGGAAAAAAGGACTTCAGTAGAGGAATTACTCATACTTTAAAACAAAACAAAAAACCTTTTAGTTGAATTTATGATTGGGCTGGGCTTCTAGCCCATAGACTGCCCTTGACCTACAAACAGAAGCTCTACAGTCGTGCAACTTAGTGCTTTCCCTGTGCATTTTTTCTCTGAGCCAGAGATATTTCTTCTTGGAATGAGATCAGTATTTGTATCTTGTTAATTTTATGGCCTCAGCCAAGGTTGTATGTCTTATTCTGAAATGAAAGGAATTGAGATGCCAAGTAACTTGGCAACTTGCTTTTCAACCTTGCTACATCATCAGAAATTGGTACAATTTCTGTACTAGCGAAAGTACTTTTTTCTACCATTATGAAAAAAATTACCAAGCAGCTAATTAAGAGAACCACACAGGTATAGTTCCTGACCTTTTTGAGTTTGCAATCAAGGACACAATAGCATGAATACATATACATAAGAAATATACAAAGTAGAACAACTACATTAAACCAAGTCGTGAGTGGTTCATTAGCAAAGCACATCCATCAAATACAGCTTAAGGGTAAGTATTTTGTGTGTGTTGCGTGTCTGAATACAGTGCAAGGGTGAATAACAGAAAAAGTAACCATGAGTGTTCTAAATGTAGACTTTACTAGAAGTTCTCATTCTTAGTAGGCAAACTGTGGACTAGGTGGTGAAACAGTTGGCCTTTGTTTGAAGCCCTCTAGATTCTTTTTCTTTTTGAAAACCAGGGCCGTGTTTTCCCATCTCAAGTGAATGCTGTGATGCCTTTCATCATAAGTTTAGAGCAGGAATTTTTTTCCAGTTCTCCACTGAGCTATCTCTTCTTTAAAAAGGTTTTATTGATGTCCTTATCTTTCTTTTTTTATCCATCCCTATTACTTCCCAGTGATTCCCTCATTTGCTAAATTTTTTAAAACAAATAAGACCAGTCAAGCAAAATAAATCAACAAATTGCCCAAACACTTCTCTGCCAAAAGGCAGGAAGCATGTTTTACTATCAGACCTTTAGAGTCCTGTTAAGTCACTGCAGTGATCAAAGTTCTGAAGTCTTTCAATATTGTTTTCCTTGATCTTATTATGATGATTAAGTGAAGTATCCTTCTTGCTCTTATTTTACTTCATTTTGTACCAATTCATACAGGTTTCCCAAGTTTCTCTAAATCTCTTAATATTCATCATAGCATATATTGCTGTATTATATTCATATCCCAATTTGACCAGCCTTTCCCAAATCAATGGGCATATGCTTTGTCAGTCAGTCAATAAATATTTATTAAGTACCTTCTATGTGCCAGTCACTGCACTATGTATTGGAAATACAGAGAAAGGCAAAAGACAGTCCCTTTCAGCTTTCCTTCCAGTTTTTTACAACTACAAAAAAAAAATCTATAAATATTTTTGTTCACATGGCTTCTTTACCCCATATTTCATTTCTTTATTTTATAAATACCTATTAGTGGTATTGGAGCAACTAGTTGGCACAGTGGATAGAGTGCCATACCTAGAATCAGGAAGATTTGAGTTCAAATCTTGTCTCAGTCTGTACTAGCTATGTGACCCTGGGCAAAACCCTTAACTATTTGACTCCTTTTTCTTATCTGTAAAATGAGCTGGAGAAGGAAATGACAAACTACACAATTATCTTTGCCATGAAAACTCCAAATGTGGTCGTGAAGAGTCAGACACACCTGAAATGAGTAAACAATAATTAGTGGTATCACTAGATCAGAGGACATACGTTTTAGTGACTTTTTGGGATATAATTCCAAATGCTTTTCCAAAATGGTTGGACAGATTGTCTCCTGCAGTGCTTTTAGTATGGCTGTTTTCCTACAGTATGTATTTGTCTCTTCTTGTCTTTTCTTGTCTCTTTTCATCATTCCCATTCAGGTAGATATAAAGGAGACAACTTCAGAGTTGTTTTAATTTGCAGTTCTCTTGTTAGAGATTTGGAGCATTCCTTAATATGGTCAATGATAATTTACACTTTTTCCTTGTAAAACTTTCTTTTCATATATATTGACCCTCATAAAATTTCAAAGATCAAGGATGGCAGCTCAGACATGACATCCCTCTGTTCTTTTAGCATTCTTAATATAGTTTGTGCAGATTTGGTGACTTGAACTCATTAATGAAAGCCAGATGTGTTCTAGTCATTTCCTCACATTTCTTGGTACAAGATGTTTTAGGCCAGCTATATTTTGAGGAACCCAACGAGTTCCATGGGGGTGTATTTTACTATACTACATAATAGACTTGGGCTCAGATATTTTTATGAAATTGTTGTTATAAAAAATTTGAAGTTGGTATTACCATTTGTTTTTGGTAGAGGGAGTTCCCTCACCTGGAGTTCTCCCCATGAAATTACAGATCTAATAAAAAAAATGACTGTCTGTTCCTACTGTAATGAGACTAGGAGCAACATTAATAAAAAATATGAATTTTATTATAATTTATCACATTATTACAAAAGTCCATTTGTGTTTAATATGACTAACAATTATATTTTAATGTTTTCAATACTTACCCTCCCCTATCAGAGATAACTGATTATAGGACAATATAAATTTTCCCCCCTTGTCATTTGTCATATATACTGACACATATATATGCATGCTAAGTAATTACAATTTGAATGCTTGGAGTTTCTTTGCTTTAAAAAAATTTTTTTTTCTGTGACTTAAAGATTGAAAACCGCCTTGAGCAATAGGTAGCAATTGTAGATTTATTAGTAGATTGACCATTCAAATTATCCTGAAAGTAATCTTAGAATGATGGGATTTAAAGTTAGAGGGAACCTTAAAGCTCACCTAGTTTAAGCCTATCATTTTATAGGTGCAGAAACAAATTCAGAGATGTGAATTGTTTTGACCAGTTCACATCAGTTCTAGCAAGTAGCAGAGCTTGCCTAGAATCCTGGCTTTCCTTTACAATCCTTTTTCTTTTAAAAAAAAAAGTTCATTAATACAGTTAGTCTTTACCATCATTTCTAAATTCTTCCCCTCCCCCCTATATTTTAACCTCCCTCTTGTGACAAAGAATATCAAGCTAGACATGATTACATACACTTATAATCTCTGCCTGAGGCTAGCAAGTCACTTGAGTTCAAGAGTTCTTAGCTGCAAAAGAGCTAAAGCCAATCTGTACTAAGATTATCTGTTCTAAGCCCAACCCCAATATGGCAAGGTAGGGGGAATTCCAATCTTCTATAACAGGGTACAACTCTCTGTCCAACTGGTCAGAAAGAAAGCAGGGCAAAGCTTCCCTGGTGATAAGCATTTGAGTTACTGTACTTGTAGACTAGGCAAGATGGGGAGACCCAGACTCAAAACCAAAATAAAACATTGTACAAACATATTTGATCTAGTAACTATATCTGACAGTATATACAATGTGCTAAGCTAGTCGTTGGCTGCCTCTCTGTCATGAAAAAGGTTTGATTCATTATCTGTTTTCTAGATCTTTGTCAGTTTTACATTTAATCAGACTTAAATTCATTTTTCTTTACAAAAGCCTCCTTTTCTTAGCATCGATTCTGAGTATCATTTCCAAGGCAGAAAGGGTAGTAAGAGCTAGGCAACAGGGGTTAAGTGACTTAACAGATTTCAACCCAAGACCTCCTATCTCCAGGCCTTTCTCTATCTACTGAGCAACCTAGCTGCCTCTAGTTCAACTCATTTTAAGGTATTTTCATATATATATATATTCATATAATATTATATATACTACAGTACTTTTCCACACTATATTATGCATTAAAAACCCAATAAAGTTCTATTAAAAGTTGTTAACATTGTATTAGTTTTATGGGGATATGGCATGTGTTTCAGACTCTGCATTGCAAATGTCTTAGCCTTCAGTCTACAGGGTCCATAAGAAAACAAGACATAACTACCACCTGTATAGCTTAAATCCAAAATATGCATAGTTTGTGTCACCAGCTTTTCACAGAAATATTTTTTGATAACATTTTATTAACCAAGAGGATCTTGTTCTATTTCTAGATCATTGTTTTTCAAACATATACCAATGAGAGTCATCTGCCTATTGAAACAAAGTTTGTCTTCCCCTTGGATGACAAAGCAGCTGTGTGTGGATTTGAAGCTTTCATCAATGGCAAACATATAATAGGAGAGGTAAAGGATAAAGAATTATACTTATTAGTTCTTTCTCTCTGCTGACCTACTCTTTTATTGATGTAATGGCTTCCTGAATAATGATTTTGCATGTAATGGCTACTTTTCAGGTTTGCGCTCATTTAGACATTTTTTTTTCCATTTCTGAAATGTACATTTCCAGGATCTGAATTTGAATAATTAGCTCTACTATATGAAATAATGAAGTTACCATATATGTCATGACATTTTAACATGCTCTTTTCCAGATTAAAGAAAAGGAAGAAGCCCATCAGGAGTACAGAGAAGCCATCAGACAAGGCCATGGAGCTTACTTGATGGATCAGGACACTCCTGTATGCCATGCTATTAATTTGTTAGTTGCCATGTTAATCAGAATTAGAAAAAAAAATTAAGAATCTTTAATATATATAATACCCACTATAAAGTGAAAATTAAAAATATTTTCTACTATCAGAGAGAAACCTTGCCTAGGAATTCAGTATGTCCAGTGCTCTTTGGCATGTTATTTGCAGCTCTGAATCAGTTACTGAATCTGAGTCAGTTACCAAAGGTGAACTCTGACAATAATGAATTACTTCTCACTATACATGAATTAATATTTTATCATCTAAGTTTAAATTTATCTTGAATTTAAACCCCATCAACTTCCAAAAGTATGTAAAGAGAATTATTAGATAAAGAGTATCAAATTGGTGTTATTAGAAAGCTAAATTAAAAATAAGAGAAATAATGTTTTTGTTATATGGATAGCTTAATGACTAAGCTCCTAATGTTAATTGAAATCAGAATGACTAAGAGTCCACCCTTATGTCTCCAATGTAATTTTGTGACAAGATAGATGTATGAAAAAGAAACAGAAAATTTGGGTGTGGACAAAACAATATTCTAATAATCAAATTTCTGAGAGGTGAAATGCAATAATGTAAAGAGACCTTGAAGTCAGGAAAATTTGGATTCAGGGGTGGCCCTTGACACATACTACTTCTATAAAAACTTTGAGAAAGGGACTTAATCTTTCAGTGTCCTCAGGCAAGCCATGAAGACAAAAGTTGACAGACAAGTTTCCTATTTGTGTCTATTAAGGGAATTAGTCTTCTATGGAATTCTCTAAATTGTCCAATGAAGTCACTGATCTGGGCTTAAATCTCTAGTAAACAGATGATCATAAAACCAGGCAAGATTGTTAGAAAGTCAGAATCTTTGTATTTCTTTTCCCATATTGCCATATTCTATGGTTTAAGCATTCTGATGAGATGTGTTCAAACCCTTGCAGAGGCAAAATATGCACATTCATCTCACCTTTAGAAGCTGAGATTATGTGAATCCACTAACACCAACAGAGTGTATTGGACCTAGCTCTACAGGGCAACAAGTCCAGTTCTTTCTAAGGAATGAAATTTCTGGGCTTAATAGTCTATACTTTTTAAAGAGGAGGTTTCAAAAAACATGTTAACTAGAAACACAAAATAATCACATTTTATGACTACAAAGAATGATATTCAATGAATTTTGACTTGGGGAGGAGTCCTCAACTTCACTAGAATTTGGGGAGGGTAGATTTTACCCACAGAGATAGGAAGATTAATTTTATTGTTTAGCAGGAATACATTTGCATCAAACTTCATATGTAAGACAAGATTTTCCAATTGATTGATTGGAAACCTTGGGTGAGAAGAATATTAGGCAAGATTCTCTGTAACAGAGAATGCTAATTAAGATCTAGATCAGTGATTCCCAAAGTGGGTGCCACTGCTGCCTGGTGGGTGCTGCAGCAATCCAGAAAGGCGGTGATGGCCACAGGTGCATTTATCTTTCCTATTAATTGCTATTAAATTTTTTAAAAAATTAATTTCCAGGGGGCTAAGAAATATTTTTTCTGGAAAGGGGGCAATAGGCCAAAAAAGTTTGGGAATCACTGATCTAGATCCTAATCATAAATTTTATTTTGATTTATCTAAAGACTTCCCAAGGGAACTTCCTGTTTATCTTTAGGAACTTTGATTAGATTGAATGTAGTACAATTTTCCTATTCATGTAGGGCTTATTGGAATTGTTAGCCACTGGAATTATAATAGGTCTTCATTATGACTATGAATTTGTAAGTTTGTCTATTGGTGGGTGGGCTAACTCAACAAGGTATGATGACTTCCATCCTGAAGACCTTGTTAAGAAAGATCCTATCAACCAACTTCTTTTCTTCCTTGATAATAAAAAGGAATTGTGAAGCACTAAAGAATCAGAGAATGATTTTAAATGAATTCCTTTATAGGAGGTAAATCAGATTGTAAATTTACCAATGTAAGTAGATTATGTCTTTTATTGTTCCTCATTCTAAATAGCCTTATAGAGAATAAAAGAATCTCAAGAATTAGAAGGAATCTCTGATACTGTTTAGTCCAACTCAAATATTAACAGAAGTTTCCTTATTATGTACCCAAAAGGAATTCAGTGAGCTCTCAGATTCAGGACCATTAAAAAAAAAACCCACTAAAAACTCAAATTAGATTGATCAAAGGATTGTATTTTTAACCCTTCTCCAAGTATGATATTCAACTCACTTCTTTTGAATTACAGAACTATAAGTCAAAGGGAACTTTGAGAGTATATTGTCCAGCCCCATCATTCTTTACAATTTTTGGACTGGACTAATTAAAGAGAGGGACTAGAACATCTCCAAAGACCTTTAACTTTCAAACACATTTTAAAATAAGGAAAAAATATATATGAACAAGTGACACTATATTAATAGTCTTCATGAGCTGTCTTTGGTGCTGGGCATATTATTCTGTGGGGGTAAATTTTAATCTGAAAACCTGTGCTTTTCCAAGGAAATGTATCTTTATATGTGGGACTATCAGTCTGTCCTAGAAGTCAGTCCTATCTTTACTACTAGTAGTAATATAATAATCCAGGACATTCCAAGGGACTTATGAGAAAGAATGCTATCCACATTGAGATAAATAATGGAAAAAATGGGAATAGAAACACAAAAGAAAAAGTTTAACACTTATCATTTATTTATATGGGTATATTTTTGGGGGTTTTGGCTTTAAAAATTGCTCTATGCTAAAAATGAATAATGTAGAAATAGGTATCAAATGATAACATTTGTACAACCCAGTGGAATTGCTTGTTGGCTCTGGGAGAGGGCAGGAAAGAGGGGAGGAAAAGAAAATGAGTCATGTAAAGATGAAAAAAATATTTTAAAAAAATAAAATAAAAATTTTAAATAAAAAAGAAGTCAGTCTCGTGAGTCAAGAAGTAAGGTATAGTAGTAAGTTCTATTGTCTAGTTGTAGTTGCTTGTAGGACCTCTGAAGAACTAACAGTATGAGGGAGTGAGAAAGGGAAGGAGGAAGACATTTCTCAATCATTGAGCAGACTGTCCCATTTCAGTTAATATTTCCTTTTCTCCATTAAAAAAAAAGGAAAGTTTTAATTCAGCAAGTAGACTCAACAAGACCAGAGCAAGGTCTTGATCTAGGCTAAAAAAAACTACAAAAATTAATACCACTAGTTGGTAGATTAGAAATTTTGGCAAACTGGAAAGACTTCATGTAGAGGCCTATTTGTGTTATCTAAGGATCAACCTATTCTAAGTTCAGAAAGGCTTAACACTACATTGGCAGGTAATGGATTTGTTGGCTACAATAATTTATTAAGGCATAGAAGGGATCACAGTCTGAATTGATAGAAGGAGTGAACAAAAAAAAACAAAATTGTGAATCTTCAAAATGAGCTTTAACACTATCCCCAGTTTCCTGTCTTTATTATTTGAATTAGTTATTAATGTAGAACATTAAGTGGTGACCTTCAACTAGATAAGTCTTAGATTTGCAAAATATATAATGTTTTCATTTCAGGATGTCTTTACTGTGAGCATTGGAAACTTACCACCACAGGCCAAAGTTCTTATCAAAATTACCTATATCACTGAGCTCAGTTTTCATCATGGATGTGCCAGCTTCTTCATGCCCGCTACTGTAGTGCCATGGCAACAGGACAAAGTGTTGAATGAAAATTTGCAGGTTTGTGTATTTAACATTACATTTTGTATTATAGTTTCTTTTTAAAATTAATTATCAAATCTAATGTCCTTGTCATAAATAGGTAAATGTTTCCTAATGTCCTTGTCATAAATAGGTAAATGTTTCCTAATGTCCTTGGCATAAATAGGTAATGGTTCCTACAGATAACAGAATTTAGTATACATGTTAAGAAAAAAATTATATTCAGTCTCTCTATTTTAGATATCAATAGCAACTGGATGCAGCCAGATATCACAGCAGAGAGAGTACCCATCCTGAAGTCAGGAAGACCTGATTTCAAATCCTACCTAAAGATACTTAGCAGTTTTATTTTACTCTAGCTAAGCATTTAACCTATTTACTTCAGTTTGTACATCTGTGAAATGGAGATGATAATAACACCTTATCTCCCAGAGTTGTAAGGATCAAATGAGATCAAATGAGAAATTGTAATGTTTAGCATATTAGTAAGTGCTACATAAATATTAGCTGTTGGTTGCTATTTCAATAACTTTTCTGAGTATATTACTAAATAATTAATTGAACTGACAGTGACTTGCTCTTCAAATGGAAAATGTATGACATTTGCAAACCATGGAAATATCTCACATGTGCAAAGTCGTAAACTAATAGCATTATTTATGTTGCAGTAATTCATTTGATGTGAATAGATTCAGTGACTTAGCATTTACTTTGTATCCCTATTGTTGTATTAGACCCACCCTGAAACTTCATGAATACATGATGATATTCTTATTTTTCACAGGATACAGTGAAGAAAGTTTGCATTAAGGAAGTAGGAATGCAACAACAGTAAGTAACTGAAATATAAAACTTTAATGTGTCATGGCTGAATTTAGTAGACATTGGTTTCATATTTAGAAGTTCCATTTGAAATGCAGTATATACACTTAAGTATAATACAAGGTAGAGTGTCATTGGAACAAAAGAGAGGTCCAGGATGTTCTAGTAAAATTTTAGGGGAGAGAGAATACTTTCACATAAAGAAAATCAGATAATATCCTGCAAAAGTGGTGGCTACTCAGCTGATCTGAGAGAGTGATGAAAAGGATGTGTTCTAGGCAAGGGAAATGGTCTGTGCAAATTCTTAGAGGGTGTGATCATTATTGAACACCTATTAGGTGCTAGGCAGTGTGCCCTCAGGCAATGCAAACACAAAAATGAAATAATCGTTGCCCTCAAGGAGCTTACATTCGATAGGAGACAAATTGTACTTATAAGTTTATTCAAAATAAATACAAGGAGGGGCAGCTGGGTAGCTCAGTGGATTGAGAGTCAGGCCTAGAGATGGGAGGTCCTAGGTTCAAAGCCAGCCTCAAACACTTCCCAGCTGTGTGGCAAGTCACTTGACCCCCATTGCCCACCTTTACCACTCTTCTACCTATGAGCCAATACACAGAAGTTAAGGGTTTAAAAAACAAACAAACAAACAAATAAATAAATTCAAGGTAATTTGAAGGATGCTACAACTAGCATATAAAATCTGGGGAACAACTTGTAGTTTCTTTTGTTTAAAATGTAGAGTATTTGAAGGGAACTAATATCTCTTTGTATATTAAATTGAAATCCTTTTTAAAATATTTGATAGATTCTTTTTGAATATGTCGATTGAGATGCCACATGTAATTGAGTCAATTACCAGTGATACACATAAACTCAAAATAAAGGTATGTAACTTTTTCTCTTTAAAACTTAATTATTATTTTTTTGAAATATCATTATTTTGAAAATAATTTCAAATTTTTAAAAATGTTAGCAATGTTACCATTGGTCAAGGTTATTCGTAAGATTTTTTAAATTGTAAAATTTATAAGATGTTATAAAATGCTCTATGTGACTGATATGTGTTGGACCAACCTAGATAATTCAAGGAAAGACATATTAGAGGACAGTCTCTATCTAATATTATCTACCTAGTGACGTAATAATAAGTTCCCTTTTCTAGTTTGATTTGACTATATAGATGGATACAAATTTTGAACTTCATGATATGTCTGAATGTGACTGAAATCAAAGACTTACCCTAAGAATTCATATCTTTCAAGTGATCAGAAACCCATAATGTTAGAATTTATTTTTTAACTCTTCTTTAAACTATACTTTGAAAAGTATATATGCAACAATGACTGGTAAGAATGGACAATGTTCAATTTTAAAATGTTTTTTTCCTTTTGTTATATAGAAAACAGACTGCAAAGCTGTAATCAGCACCTTGGATAACAGTTCCTTTGACAGCAACGGCTTTTCTCTCCAGATTCATATAGGAGATGCATACCTCCCAAGAATGTGGGTTGAAAAGCATCCAAAAAAGGAAAGTGAGGTAAATCCCTTTTTATTGGAAAAAATATGACTATCAAACAATTGAATTGTTTAAGAAACATTTGGGAAGAAACATGATCAAATCCATTCCAGTTTCATTTGAATCCATTGTCAGTTGGCACTATTACAGATAATCGAATAAAAAAATCAACAACCTTGTGTTTGCTGAACAATTTTTTTTGGTAATTATTGTTTGGCTTTGTGTAATGGTTAAAAGAATAGTGACTAATAAATTGATATCTACCTAAAGGGAAATCTCTAGAATAGTAACACAGTTGGCCTAGTTCATTTAAAAATTTTTTATCAATGACTAAATTGAAATGATGAAGACACAGAT
This sequence comes from Gracilinanus agilis, assembly GCF_016433145.1. NCBI lineage: Eukaryota > Metazoa > Chordata > Mammalia > Didelphimorphia > Didelphidae > Gracilinanus > Gracilinanus agilis. The sequence goes on along the minus strand of NC_058132.1, from coordinate 149,643,019 downwards.
GATGTATTTTTCAAATTTATATATGAAATGAAGCTATGAGGGATAAATAATACAGGAGCCAAAAATATCAACAGATTAGAATGTTGCTCAGCAGAACTTAAGCTTTGAAGATGAAACTGAAAAGAGGTCAATGCAAAGGTCTATTTTGATAAAAAAAAAAAAAACTCAGTTTCACAAAGGCTAAAAAGACATAACTATATAGCAGTTGATATGAAAAAGAACTCAGGGTTTTTGTGGACTGCAAGGTCAAAGTGAATCAATTGAGTGAAGTGGCTTCCAGAAAAGCTAATGTGATCTGCTACATTAATAGAAAGATATTGTTGAGAGCAAGGAAAATGATAATGCCACTGGATTCTGCCCTGGTCAGACTATATCTAAAATATTGTAACCAATTCTGGTAGTAGATTTTAAATAGACATAGGCAAGTTGGATCAAAGAAACCAAAATGGTGAAGCAACTTAAAATAATTCCATAAAATGATGCATCAAAGGACTGAGGATGTTTAGACTAAAGAAAAGAGAACTTTTACAAATATGTAATCTCTTGTCTTCAAAAAATATTTTTAAAGAATTGGAAGAATGTAGAAGTGCAACTAATTTTGTGATATTTAGCTCAGAGTAGTAGTTACAAAGAGGTCAACTTCACTAACCAATATTAGAAAGATCTGCTTAATAATTAGAGCTGTTCAAAATTAAGGGGACTAAGTTCTCTATCACTAGATGTTTTCCAGTGGAGACTGGTTGATCACTTGTCAAAACTATTGTATAAGGGTTATGTGTTTTAATAGGGGTTGGACTAGATATCCACTGAAGCCCCTCTTAGTGTTAAAATTCTGTGATTCTAGTCTTTGACCTTGCAGCATTTCTCTACCCCTCTTCACAAGCATGTCATTATAAAGTTTGTCAAATAACTTTACTAAAACCCTTGCCTATTACATTCTCCTGTTCCACGATCAGTCTTGTAATCCTATACATTAAATATGGAAATGAAATTACAATGAGCTGCTTTGTTCTTGTTGAACTGATTCTAACTTAAAATGATTAATTACCCTTTCCTGAGAGCTTGTCAATAATGCATTGTAGAAAAAATAAAAAATAAAAAAGTAAATAACATTATAGAGGTTTATCAGAAATTATTCAGACTTATTGGTCTATAGTTTGAAAAAAAAATTCTTCCTTGTTTTTTAAATCAGAAAATTTTCTAAGCTTTAGTTCCATTTCCTTTTTTCTGGCTAGGCAGTCTTTTTTTTTTTATGCTTACTTGTGTAATTAATACTCTGTGTGTACTGGTTCCAAGGCAAAAGAGTGATAAGGGATAGGTAAATAAGGGTTAAGTGACTTGCCCAAGGTCACACAGCTAGGAAGTATCTAAGATTAGATTTGAACCCAGGACCTCCCATATCTAGACCAGGCTCTCGATCCACTGAACCACCTCACTATCCCCTAGGCCAGCTTTATTGTCCTTCATTCCCCCTACACAACTCTTATTCCTCTTGAGATCTTTACCCAAATAACTCAATATTTCTCTTCCAAGTTGATGGTTTCCACATAGATATGCATATTCTTAATATACAGTGTTATTCCACCTTATCTTTTATTCATTCTGTCCCTTTTGAAAGCTGAATTTTTATTGATATCTTTTGTTTTTTGCATCACCATTATTTTTCCTAGTGACTCTCTTCTTCCCACTCCCAGAAGGTTTTCCTGTAAAACAGATAATATTTAATCCATTCCTCTGAAACAAGATATATCTTTTTGTTTATGCTTCCATTTGAATTAAATACTTAAATTATTTGGTTTTCTCTCTCCTCTCTTTTTTTCTCCAAGTTCTCAACCTCTTGGACATTAGCTGCTATATGCTTGTTTTGACCCATTCCTCCATTGTTTCAGAACTGTTGACAATATCTTTCCTCCTGTGATACTTGACATTTACTTCTATCATGGAGGATAATTGAATTTCTCTGCTAACAAGCCCTAAAACCAGCAAAAGCAAATGGTATAGAATATTGGGTTGTTGGTCTTCAGTAATCTTGTCACAACTCTTCTATTTGTGACAAGTTTTAGCTTCTCAATTTTATAACCTGCCAAGATAATTTTTAATCCATTTTTCTGTCATCTACTATGTTGATTGTCTTTTCAGATTCCATGTTAACTGCAGAATTGGTAAATATGTGCCTCTTGAGATTGACAGGTTATTGACAAAAGCCAAGCAGTAAACTTTGTGGCCTCCATCATTGGCCTTTTTCTAAACTGACAATAATTATGAGTCACTATTTTTTGGGTGTAATTGTTTAACTCCATAAATCCATCTAATTGTATTATAACCTACCCCTTATTTTCCCATCTAATCCACAAAGATAACATGAAAGATTTTTGTCAAATGATTTTTTAAAAAATCAAATATACCATATCTGTGACATTCTTCCAACTTAGCAAGTCTATTAAAAAAATAAAAGGACATTATGAAATTCCTCACCACATGTAGAATAATTAAATACAGCACAATTGCATGTTAGTTATGTCTGACTCTTGACCTCAGTACTGACTTTCTTTGAAGGAGGGAAAAAATAATATATGAATGATGAGTTTGAAGTCAAAGGACATAGATTCATCCTCAGCTCTGCCATTTATTCCATATGTGATCAGAGCCAAGTCACTTGAATTCTGAGTCTTAGTCACCTCATCTGTAAAATGAAGGCATTGGACTGGATGACTTCCAAGGTCCTTTCCCATTCTTAATATATCTTTGTGTGAAGATACTAATTTAATTACTGTGATAGAACACGTTCCAATCCTGTCTCTGCTTTATTGTCAAGACATTTTTCAGTCACGTCTGACTCTTCTTGATCCCATTTAAGATTTTCTTAGGAGAAATACTGGATTGATTTTCCATTTCCTTCTCTAACTTATTTTATAGATGAGGAAACTGGGTTAAGTGATTTGCCCAGAGTCACACAGCTTAGTAAGTAGCTGAGCTAGATTTGAACTCACAAAGGTGAGCCTTCCTGATTTTAGGGCCAATACTTTATTGACTGTGCTATCTAGGTGCCTATTTGACACAGTGCTTTACATATAGTAGACATTCAGTAAATATTCATTCATTTGAATTGAAACAAATTCCATTATTTATAACATGAGAAGTTTGGATTAACCTTTAGTTAATTTTTTCTCAACTATAAAAGATCAGGTGATCAATAAAATTCCTCCTATTCTAAATCCTGTGATTCCTCTGACTGCATGATTTCTAATCCTTTCTAGTTCTAAAATTCAGTAAGGTTGTGGGAGACTCTCTTGATATTAAAGGGGAAATTGCAGAAATTTTTTAAAATCAATTAACACTATGCAGTTATCCCTTGTTCCAAGAAACTCCTTTCATAATAAATAAATGACTAAATTTTAGAACTGGAAGGAAACTTACAGGTGCTATAGCCCAACTCCCTCATTTTATTTATTTTTTAAATTTTATTGGTAACTTTTGTTTTCAAATCATAGTCATTTCTGGAGATATCAAATCACTCAGCGAGCCTTTTCTTATAACAAAGGAAACAAGCTGAGCAAAGGAACCAGGAGCCACATAGAAAATGCTTAATTCCCCATCTATAGTAAAGGGGGAAAGGGGGCTTTTTGGTTGAATATTAATATTTAAAGGTATGGTCACTGAGAATTAAATAAATATTGATTCTCAAATTATTTTAGTAATTTATTTACACATATATAAGAGAGAGCGGAAGTAGAGACTTGAGAAGAGGGTAAAGTAAGAGATCTAACTTAAAGAACTAGGCTATGTACTCAATCCCTGGCTTTTCTCTGGCGGGGCTCCAGAGGTCCCAGCCAGAGAACCTAAAAGTCAGTTAGCAAGAGGTTTAGCCACAAGGGCTTCTCCCAATCAGGAGGCTGGTACCTCCAGGGAGGCTAAGGTAGTCAGCCTTCTTTACTCGCCACATGTAGTTCTAAGGGAAAGATTTAAGAACAGTCTTACCAAGTCCAAGGTCCTAGCCAGAGCTTCTTCAGGTCCAATTCCAGGCTGAAGAGAGCTGAACTCCCTGAACTCCAACTGAACTGCCAGGAAGTTGTTAGTGCCTTTTAAAGGGGCTTCTTTTGCGTCACTTCCTGTGCCTTCTTCTTAGTTTACATGTCCAATCACAACAGATGCTTTTCTTAGGACTGCCCAGAAGGTAGTCAGTAAGTTTTGATTCATCACTCACTCTAGTATACTTGTGGGTCACAGACCTCCCAACATGTGAATTAAGTGGGGATGTTCTCACCCTTGGTGATTAGATTAAGGTTGCGCTGGGCAGATTTAATTTCATTATCACAGTCCCCCATTTCTCCAAGGAACATAAGGAGTCATTTCCATAACTTTTCTCCTAGGCCAATACTGTATGTTGTAGTTACACAACACTTGGATTTCTTTTATTGTTCTTTTTGTCCTTTTTTCCCATTATTTATTTATTTAGGATTTTTTTTCCCCCATGGTTACAGGCTTCATGATTTCCTCCCTACTCCCGGAGTTGACAAGCAATTCCGCTGGGTTATACATGTATCATTCAAACCTATTTCCATGTTATTTATATTTGCAATAGAGTGATTATTTAATGCCAAAACCCAAATCATATCCCATCAAACCACATGATCGATCATATTATAAGTTTAAAATTAATTGTTTGGCTACATATATGAAAATTATAAATCTTTTATTTATAAAAGAGGTAAAATTAGAGAAATACAAAAAGATAGAAAAAGTCATTAACCTATCTAAGTAAATATTGTTCAGTCCTTGGCTCAGCGAGCATTTATTAACCTTCAATCAGAATTAAACTATCTTCAGAAGACAGGAAAGGAAACCAGTTATCCTCTCACCCAAGACAATGACTGGAGCTGGAGGTGACTCCTGAGGCCTACTTTATTCTTTGCGCTGACTTTCTTCTTGAAACCAACTTCCTTCTTGGAGTGACACTCTTCTTGGAGTTCACTCTCTACTAGGCTCCTTCACCAGACTCCTCCACCAGACTCCCTGCTCAGGGATTTTCATGGCTTTTATGATGGTTTCCTGTCCCTTCCCCTTTTCATGGGGGCCAATCACAGTTTCCAAATTGTCTGAGTTTTCACCTTTGGAATCACACCTTTCTGAGTGTGTGAACTCTTAAATTTCTGGCTTGTTCTCACCTATCATCAAGTAAGGTATGAACTCACTAAGTGGTTTGTGAGCTCCTCCACCTAGTTCAAGATTGCAAAACCAAAGTTTTAACTAAGCAAAGAAAACAAATGATTCCCTTTTCACAAATGCGAATTCAAAGAGAACCAAGAATTTCCTTTTACAGTATGTTTTTCTTCTGTGTTTCTACTCCCACAGTTCTTTCTCTGGATATGGATAGCATTCTTTTCCATAAGCCCCTCAGAATTGTCCTGGGTCATTGCATTGCTCCTAGTAAGGAAGTCCATTATGTTCAATTGTACCACAATTATATCAGTCTCTATATACAATGTTCTCCTGGTTCTGCTTCTTTCACTCTGCATCAATTCCTGGAGGTCATTCCAGTTCATATGGAATTCCTCCAGTTCTTTATTCCTTTGAGTACAATAGTATTCCATCACCAACAGATACCACAATTTGTTCAGCCATTCCCCAATTGAAGGACATTCCCTCATTTTCTAATTTTTTGCCACCACAAAGAGCATGGCTATAAATATTTTTGTACAAGTCTTTTTCTCTATGATCTCTTTGGGATATAAAACCAGCAGTGATATGGCTAGATCAAAGTGCAGACAGTTTTTTATAGCCCCTTGAGTATAGTTCCAAATTGCCTTCCAGAATGGTTGGACCAATTCCCAACTCTACCAGCAGTGTATTAGTGTCCCAATTTTGCCACACCCCCTCAACATTTATCATTTCCTTTGCTGCCATATTGGCCAGTCTGCTAAGTGTGAGGTGGTACCTCAGAGTTGTTGTAATTTGCATTTCTCTAATCATGAGGGATTTAGAATACTTTTTCATGTGACTATTGATAGTTTTGATTTCATCTTAGAACTGCCTATTCATATCCCATGACCATTTGGCGATTGGGGAATGGCTTGACTTTTTGCAAATTTGATTTAGTTCCTTATATATTTGGGAAATTAAATCTTTGTCAGAGAGTTTTGTTATAAAGATTTTTTTCCTAATTTGTTCCTTTCCTTCTAATTTTTGTTACATTGGTTTTGTTTGTATAAAACTTTTTAATTTGATGTAATCAAAATCATTCATTTTATATTTTGTAATGTTATCTATCTCTTGCTTGGTCTTAAATTCCTTCCTTTCCCACAGATCTGACAGATATACTATTCTCTGTTTACCTAATTTATTTATGATTTCATTCCCTATATTTAAGTCATTTACTCATTTTGAATTTATCTTGGTATATGGTATTATTCTTTTTATTCATACGATTGTGGTCATTGTATCTGTAGTTTACCTGGTTCTAGTTGTTTCCCTCTGAAGCAGTTTGTATATCTTCCCATGTTTTTTCTGAATTCTTCCACATCATTTCTTGCAACACAATAATATTCCATTATACCAAGCATTTGTTAAACAGTTATCATGTGCCAAGCACCATGGAAAGTGCTAGAGATACAAAGCAAAAAGCAAAAACAAAAACAAAATCCAGGCTATGTATGCCCTCTATTCTTTTTTCTTTCCTTTCCTTTCTTTTCTTTTTTCTTTTTGCTCAAAAAGATCTATTTTATGCCTCTTACCTCTCCCTCACTGGGGGAAAAATATGCCAAATATGCATAGTTAAGGAAAACAAATTTCCAAACTGGTCACATCCAGAAATTGTATGCGTTATTCGGTACCTTAAATTCATCACCTCTAATTCAAAAAGTAGCTAACATGCTTTTTCCTCAGGCCTCTGAATTATGATTGGTTCTTGTTGGAACTCTTAATTTAATCAAAGTTATTTTTCTTTACAATGTTGTTATTGCACAAATTGTTCTCCTGATCTTTGTTACTTTACGCTGCTATATTTATTGTGTTCTTTATGTCACCCAGGTTAATTTTGCCTTCATTTTGGAACTTAAAACTAGAATTGTCAGTCTTTTAAAATGTAATTTTATGGACCAATAACTTAAGTAGCTCAATTGAAGTCAGAAAGAATCAGATGCAACTGAAAAACAATTGAACAAATTATTAATATTATTTAAGGGCATTAGGTAGCTCAATGGATGGAACACTGGGTTTAGAATCAGGAAAATGAATCTTTATGACCCTGGGCAAGACATTTCACTCTGCTTCAATCCCTCATCTGTAAAAGGTGCCAGAGAAGGGAATGGCAAACCACTTCAATATCTTTTCCAAGAAAATCCTACATGGGGTCGTGGAGAGTTAGACACAACTGAAAATGACTGAATGATGATGACAGCTACCTCAAGAAGCAAATTAAAAATTATTTTAATTTTTAAATGAAAGACCAACTGAAAGTCATAATAAAGACTTAATTTCCAGTTGAAATTAGAAGATACTACATTACAATTTACTACACTTCACACATTGTCTCCCTTCTCCTTCTAGGCCTGTATGCTTGTATTCCATCCAGATTTCAGTACTGCACTACCTGAAATGGCCCAGACTAATGAAGTTATTATTTGTCTGGATTGCTCCAATTCTATGGAGGGCTCAGAATTACTACAAGCAAAGCAGATTGCCTTACATGCTCTGTCTCTAGTCCACGAGAAGCAAAAAGTAAACATTATCAAGTTTGGTACAAGTAAGTTTTCTGTTATTGAAGGCTACTCTCTAACAGTATGACTTTCTAAAATTAATCTGAAATCTGAAAAGGAAGGGCATGAATTGCTTTGACAAGAAAAGCCACAAGAGAAAACCGCCTAAGTATTAAATGGCCAAATGTGTGCTACCTTGAGAGGCACTGGGCTCCTTGTCCCTGGAGTTCTTCAGCAGAAGCAAGAAAACCAGATTTGGAGTTTGTCATAGAGAAAATTCCTGTCCAGGTACAAGTTGGACTAGATGACTACTGTGATCTCTTCCAACTCTGGGGTTCTCTGAGTCTATGCCACAGGGATTCTTAACCTGGGATCCTTGGATAAATTTCAGAGGGTATGTGAAATTAGGTGGGCAAAATAAAATCACATTTTTATTTTTACTAACCTCTAACTTAAATTCATTGTTTCAATTATTTAAAAACATTATTCAGAGAAGGGTTCCATAGGTTTCCCCAGACTGCAGAAGGTGCAAAATGTGAAAAAAAAAAAGATTAAGAACCCCTGGGACACTGGAAAGTTGTAATTCTATTTGTAGACCATATGCTATTAAAAGATATGTAATCAGATCTTCTACACCTGTGGAATCAGTGAAAGTAATAAGAGAAGGAGGATTGGGCACTGATTTTAAAGAGGAAGCAAGATTCATGGAACAGGGGAGAGTGGAACTCTGTGCTCTGTGCTCCATCACTCCATGTGCCCATGCCATTTGGAAAAAAGCATAGTTCTTATACTTTGTCCCATGCCTTAGTATTGGCTAAGTATGAACGCTGGGGGTGAATGTTGGGGGGAGGGACCACAGAAGGAAATGTGGGCCTTTTACTTTTGTATGAATATAAAGGTTTATTTGAGATATAGACACATCTTATTTTACATAATAATTGAGTTCTAAATTAGTGATTTTATGGTATAAATATGTTGGCAAAGTTGCTTATTGAAAGGACTCGTAGGATGAATCCCTTCAAATCCATTAATTTATCTTTTTTTTTTAATGCCTTCCAAGTCTCGCTCATCAGTTTACTCATGCTGGCAGATTGGAGCTCCACAGGGTTGGACACTACTGCTTTAGGGTTCTAGAAAGTGCCCTGTGGGCAGATAACTGCCTCATAACACTGCCTCATGTGCCTCCACTAAAAGACTCTCCCTTAACACTCAGACAGCAAACTTGGTTTTTTTGGTCAGATGAAATAACAAGGATAGTAATTACAAAGCATTTTCCCCAATACCAGGGGCACATTCACCCATAGATCTATCCAGTGTCTTGGGAGAAAGGGAGAAGAGAAGGCATAATGAGGCTGATGTGTGGGGGACAAATGTGGCCAAGGCACCTCACAAAAATAAAAGTACAGAGTGTTGGATCCCTTCTTTCTCTAGAGGTTATTCTCAGCATTTGTGGTAGAACTGGTGATAGATGAGGGGCTCTGCTGCTCTGCTGGGCTAGTTCCTCACAGGCTCTGGGTCTCTGTGGCATCAGCCCCTCAGAGGAGTTTGTGAATCTTGAGGTGTAATATTTCCACTGAAAGGACCAATCTTCTTCTGGGCAGTTATGCTGGCTCCCCACCAGACTCAATAACTATTGCTAATGGAAAGTGACATCTAGATAGAACAAGGCAGCTCCTGCAAGCCTGGACCAGATTGATCCCTCAGGTCAGGAGGAGAGCATCCCTGCTAGGTGTTTACATTTGCCTCTAGGCTGAGTCAAGTAGATTGGTATGGTTACTTGTCACTAGACCTCTGTTCCTTAGACCTTTCAAAGTCTCCCAAAGCCCTGAACCAAAAGATAGAAAATATAAGCAGGAGGTGGCCACATCCCAGATATAGACTTGCTTTAGGGCCCATACACTCACTAGCTGGCCTTGTAGGGGGAGAAAGAAAAAGGATATACCCCCTATCACTGGCTCTCCAGATCTCAGAGACATCCTTATGTGTCATGACCATAGAAAGAAAGAATGAGTTTCTATGTTGAGACCTTTTGTATAAAATCTCATTTCTAGCTCATCCCACAACCAAAACATCCCTCTTCTCCATGTAGGAAGGGGAAAGGAAACAGTTGCAGAATAATTTCCAATGCTAGTGGAGAGCTGCATACTTTTGTCCCACAATGACCTTCTAAAAATGGGTTCATCAAACATCCAAAAGTCCCCTGTGCATCTCCTAGGATTGGCCCTCATTTGTCAGTCCCTTGTTAAAATTACAAGTTAAGATATACATGTATATTTATGTATACATGTTATTTCCTTAAGGTGAGGCCCAACTAAATAAATGTATATAAACGAATATTTGAGATATTTTTAAATGATAGAAATAGAATCATATAATGATACTGTGCTAGAAGTTACTGAAATAAATATTTAATGGAAGTTTTAAATTTCATTACACAGATTATACAGAATTATTTTCATATCCAAAGTACTCCACAAATAATCCTAAAATGACTGAGTTCATTATGGTGAGTAAAACCCTCTTCATCTCCTGAGTTTTTACCTGTGAAATTTCAATGATATTCCCAGTATTTTTCTGCCTCTGAGACCCTGAGTAAACATTGCTGTTTTTGTTAAATTGCTTGCTACTATCCCATTTACTTATGTAGCTTTTGCACTTTTGGTGCTGATTTTTCCAATCTGAAAAAGCATTGCAATCAGTATGTGATTGATAGTGACCATTGTATAAAGAAGTAGAAAGGAAATAAAGGTGATATAGTCACAGATGGGGAGGCAGGCAGGCAGATTTAGGTAATCTCTGGTGGAAAGACGACTTAAGGTAGGAAATAATTTTTACAGAGAGTAAATCACAGATGGGCAGGTGAACCAATTAAACCAGGGGGCTGAGCAATTGGTCTCTTAAGAGACTAATGTATGATGTGCAATTTGAGACGAGCCACTACACAGATATCTTATGACTTTTATTCAGGGAAATTCCTTTTTCTTATTTTCTCTAAAATAACACTGCAGCCAGGAATGAATTAAGAGCAATCATAAAGTAAGTCAAAATAATATCTGATCATAATTCTTTCACTTTGTCTTTTAAAACTGTTAAGGGTTTTAATAGGACAATTTATAAGTTGGGGGAAGGTAAAAAGTTTAATTGGTGACAAATGTAAGTTTAATTGTTTTTGTGGATATTTAAAGTTGTGTGTAACAACGTATTAAAAACAAACAGCAACAAAAGAACACATTCTCACTAAATGTAGGCACTTAAAAGAGAATGCTCGTGTTTTCTAGCTACCTAAAAGGAAATGTGAGAATTCTATTCTTCTAAGTTCATGGTGCAGTAATGGAATATTAGTCTCATTGTTCTTCCCAGGCACAGTAGTAAATATGTCATTTTAAAAAGTTGTTTAATCAAAAAATAAAGGAGGGCCTCTCTAAAGAAGGAGGCATGCTCCTCTTTTGGAAGTTAATGTTAATTTTATTAATAATATTAATTCATTTTGTTATAATTTATTCATTCACTTAGTTAATTATTTTATTCATTAATTTAATTATTATATTTAATAAAGCCTTCTTTCTTTAAATTTTCTCCAGTCTGCTACACCTACCATGGGAAATACTGACCTCTGGAAAACCCTGCGCTTTTTAAACTTACTTTATCCTTCTCAAGGGATGCGCAACATACTTCTTCTATCTGATGGGCATATCCAGAATGAAAGCCTGACATTGCAGATTGTAAAAAGAAATGTTAGACACACCCGCTTATTTACATGTGGCATTGGGTAAGTGCAATAAAAATCATGTTAATGGAAATCCAGGTGTGGGTCACCAATAGGCTGTTGATGATGCGGGACTGTAATTTAGGGAATTAGGAGAGAACATATGGATTACACAGATGATGTCAAAAGATAAATTAACCTGGTGAGAGCTGAGGAGATAACCAAGGGAAAAACTGTAGAAAGAAGGGGACCAAAGACAGTTCCTGAATTAGGAAGCAAAGAATGGACATATTAGGAAAGGATACTAAGAAGGAGTAGTCTAGAGAATAACTAGGAGAGAACAGGGTCACAGAAGCTGAAGGAAAGAGATGCTGTTTGGTTTTCCTTGGCATTTGGGTGAGGAACATGCATTTTTTGACAGTACGTATAAGTGGTCACTATCATTTCAGTTCCCACCTCTGCTTCTGGTTGAAAAGAGAGGGGTCCCTATTTAGAAAGAAGTATGATCTGAAAGACCATCCGTCATACCACTTTCCAAAAGCTTTGTTGAGAAAGATCAGTACATCCATTAGTCTGAGGAGTTTAAATTACCTTTGTTCTCCCTAATATAGCTTATTTTATTTCCTTTGAATTACAAATTTCAAAACAACCACGGTGGGGAGGGGCAGGAGGCATGACACCATCTGTTGGTGCCTTTGAAATAAGGATCCTTCCTAGATGGATGAGAGATGACAAAACCCACCTAGGAACCTCCCCAGGGCATATAAAGCACAACACTTGAAATTATTAAAACCAAGCTTATTAAGGGTAGGGAAATGAAAAATACAGTTCTAAATCTTTCTAGCTATAGCTCCTCCCTCCAATCTACGCTCTCCCTCATGGGGTCTGCTCTTCTTATCTTCTCTAGTCCTTCTTATAGCTCCCTGCTCTTAGCTAATATCCCAAAAGCTATCTGACTATAACCTAACCTAATTTATATGGATTAACAAAAGGAGAAAGAGGAAAGAAGGACTCACAGGTGTATTTGAGCCCTTACCTAAAGCCTGGGCTTGGCTTCACTAGATAACCCAAAGTCCCAGTTGAAAACCCTTGGATTACCTTGGCCAATTGGATTTCTGGCAGATGGATCACAGGCAGATGGTCTTTGTACCTCAGGGAAAAGGCAGTCCACTCCAAAGCAAACTCTCAACCAAGGAATCCCTAATTTTCTCCACAAGATTAGGACTACCAAGGGGAATTTGCCAGAGCAAAACCTCCTTCCAGTTCAGTCAAAACAGGAGTTCAAGAATGACTGGCCATTAATGCCAGTAAACTCCCACAATCCTTTATTCCTTGTCAGAATCCTCTCCCAGGGCTTGTATCCAAATTCTCCTCTTTTCCTCTTTATGCTAATCCATGAAATTTACTTTATCCCTTACCTACATTTCTACACCATGTGCTTTCTTTTGTTTACATTTTAGCTTTGACATGTGTCATTATAAAGACTTGAAATTATTTTCATAATTCTTTGAAACTAAACCTTTAAAATTTGATCAGGTCCACAGCAAATCGTCATATCCTGAGGGCTTTGTCCCAGTATGGTGCTGGAGCATTTGAATACTTTAACACAAAATCTAAGTATAATTGGAAAAAACAGGTAAGCTTCTTCACCTTTTCATTCTTCTTTCAGGCTTTATCTATAGGATATGAAATATCACAAACATTAATTGTGTTTTTAAGTCTTATGCAGCAGTCAGTGAAATGGATTTCTGGTCTCTTAACACCTATAGAAACATAGTGAATCAGTTCACTTTAGTCCTTGTCTTGGTTCTAGGCATGTTTGTTCTAAGGCAGAAGAGTAGTAAGAGCTAGGCAATGGAGGTTAAGTAACTTGCCCAGAGCCACACAATTAGGAAGAGTGTGAGGCCAGATTTAAACCCAGGACCTCCTATCTCCAGGCCTGACATGACTAACATTCTATTGATTAGCTTTTTTACATTTAAATATATTAATCCTTATTTGATAAACATCCAGTTTCATCTGGAATGTTCCACCTGGATGTCCTAAGGCATTGCAAACTCAATATACCCAAATTTCATTCATTTTATTTCCCCTTAAGCTTTTCCCTCTTCCTGATTTCTCTATCTCTGTCAAAGACACCAGGATTCTTCTAGTTAGCCAAGTTTACAACCTGGAAGTCATCCTTGACTCCTCATTCTTATTTGCCTCCCATGACCAATTCCACCTTCTCAATATCTTTCATATCTAGTCCCTTTCCTCTATTAATTCCATAACCACTCTCTTTCATGGCCTCATTACCTCCTGTTTGGATCATTTCAGGAGGTCTTCTAACTGGTCTCCTTGCCTCTAGTCTCCTCCTTTTCTAATGCATCCTCTAAACAGCTATCAAATTGATATTCTTTTTTTTTTTAAGCCTTACCTTGCATCTTAGAATCAATACTGTGTATTGGTTCCAAGGTAGAAGAATGATAAGGGTAGGCAATGGAGGTTAAGTAATTTGCCTAGGATCACACAGCTAGGAAGTGTCTGAGGCCAGATATGAACTCAGGACCTCCCATCTCTAGGCCTGGTCCTCAATCCACTGAGCCACCCAGCTGCCTCCTTAAATTGATATTTTTTAAAGGACAGATCTAACCCTATCATTCTTCTGCTTAAGAATCTTTAATGGCTCTCCACTGCCTCTAGGAACAAATACAAATTCCTCTATTCCTTTATAATCTGACTTTGGTCCACCTTGACAGACTGGTTCCCCATCACTGCGCACTTTGTACTCTACACTCAAGCCTCATTGGCACACTTATCATATTCCATTTACCACATTCCATTTTCTCCTCCAGAACTGGAATCAGGAAGACCTGGGTTCAAATACAGCTTCAGGCACTTCCTTGTTATGTAACCTTGGGCAAGTCACTTAACCCCAATGCCTAGCCCTTGCTGCTCTTCTATCTTAGAACTGATACTGAGACAGAAGGTAAAGGTTTAAAAAAATGGGAAGCCTTGTTAGGAAGCTCTTGTTATATTGAGGTGATTGGTAATGGGAACCTGTATCAGGATGATGGCTATGGAAATAGAGAAAATAGGAATGGATTTGAAAGATATTTCAGAGGTGGAATCATTAAGATTTGGTAACTGATTGGCTATTAGAGTTGAGGGACTGGGAACTGTTAGAAATAAAGAAATCTCTGGGCCATTGTTCTGAGGTGAAGATCCATCTTAATTGTAGAAAATTAGGTGCCACCTATAAATATGAAAAATGATAAAGGCTGATATAATAATATAAATTAGTATTTTAATTAAAGCCATGTTTATAGATAAAGTTATCAGACCACACGCTTGTAAGCATTCAAAACTGCCGCCTCCATTACTGTCTCGAGTCTGCTCGCCAAGAGCCTACTGGCAAAGAGCCCACTCCCTCCTAACCCAGGAGATTTAAACCCTTCCCTGTGTCAACACATAGGCCTCCCCAAGCCCAAAAACCCGGAAATGGAAACCAGTTGGACCATGTTGGATCATGGGAAATGTAGTTTTGATACATTTCCCCTGTCCATAGAAATATATACACTTTTAGATGGCATTTTCCAAATTTCACTTTTACAATTCCCCGTGAGGTCCAGCAAAAAAAAAGGTTAGTCCTTTTTTCTTCGCTGGACCTGTAAAAATAAACAACTTCTAAATTTTTCAGGAATTTAGGGATAAAAGAAATAGATGAACAAATGGTTAAAATTAGACGCATTGACAAAAAACCAATTTGGGGCTGTCCCCCACTGGCACAACAGTGTACAATTAAAACAATACATACAACTCAATTTCAACTCCCCATAGTTCAATCAACTGCACCCCAAAGTTCAAAGTTTTGTCTTCATGGTACAGTGAAGGCTTTTCAGACATCTTCATGGTGTCTTCACCAAAACAAGTTCGTTGTCTGGATTTTGGGGAGATGGCAAGATCCTTATCCTGAAATTATTCTCAAAAGAATTTAAACTTTACATTATAGATTACAAAACATACATTTTCTTCTAAGATTTTATACAATTCCCCATGAAATTACTCCTAAAAGAGTTAAATATACATATATTTTTACATTATCGAATTTTAAAAAACTTAACAGATATCCCCGTGAGGTAATTCTTAAACACACCTTTTTTCTAAGAAAGGGTACCTCAGGTCAGCTAAGGATGGCAAAATACAAAGAATAAAATTCAAGAAAAAAGAAGAAAAAATTAACTTGTGAATGAAATGTAAAATGTGCAAGAATTCTGGGGAAAATAAACCTAGACCTTTGAATGAAGGCCTAATTTAAGTGAATTCAGCAGTGTGCAATTACCCATTCAGGGCCAGGACCTAAGGAAAATGTCTCTCTCTGATCTGACTTATCAACAGCTTTTTTAGGGAAGTGAGCCAAATAAATAACCAATCTTAGGTGCTTTTTAGGAATCTAAGTCGAGGGGACCCACGTCCTCTAAAGTTTTAGAAAAGACTGGGACTCCAGGACTCAAACCCCAATTTCCAAGCCCTAAAGTATTGGCATAGAACTGCTATTATGCAGATCTTAGTCAGTCAAGTCTCTGACCATGTGCTTTCTTTAGCACTATTAACAGCGTTCATATTCCCTTCTGGAATCAGAGAGGCATTTAAATCACAGTCCTATAGGCTCAGGTATTTGCTGTAGAATCAGAAAAAGGATAAATAATGATTATATATGTACTTCCAGTACAAGATGATAAAAAGGGGAAAATCAATTTCTCTCATTAAAAAAATTTTTTTTTAAATCAAAAATATATATATAGCTTAGAATTAGAAGGGTTATGTTACCCAAAAATGAGACTTTCTGTGAGAGAAAGTGGGTTTTACAAAATAGCAGATTCACAATGCACATTCAAATAGAGTACCATTATTTCCAATAGCACATTTTAAAACAATAATTAATGATGTTCAAAATCATATACTTGTTACAACCTGTAACCCTTGGCAAATGCTGTTATTGCTTCCATAGCAAAGAATATACAGGAGCTCCTTGACTCTCTGTATTAAAAAAAAATCCTGTTTTAAAGAATCCTGGATAGGAATGCTTCTACCCATTTAAGGCAATAATATCTCTTATAATAAAATATATAAGAGCTTTATTCTTTTAAGACAACAATTCTTAAGGATTTAAAGTAAAAGTTAAAAAGATCTCTTGTAAAATTACAAGGTAATATTCAAAGCATGGAAAACTTTCAAGGTTCTTTGCAATTACCAAGACAGAATAAATTTTAAAAGACATGTGCTTCTATAAGATGTTCATAGGTGGTACATATAACCGCATTGTTTTTGATACAGTAAGCTTTAAGTAAATTAGGAAATATAATAACATCATAAGCAGTAACTTCATTAGCGTAAAATGATTCAGTGCAACAGGAAAATCAACGAAATAAGCAAGATTAATTTACAAAAGTAATTAACAATATACAGTAAGATACAGTCTTTTTAAAACATAAATAAAGCTCATTCAGTCCCGAGGTTTTAAAAGTTCACCCCTGGTTTCAATTTAAGGTTCTTTTGATTGAGTTCTGCTAAGTTTAAGGGTTTGTTTTTTTTTCTCAAGTTCAAAGTTCTGAGCAGTTATGGGGGTGAATATTTCTTCCCCTGAGTTCAGTTTTTAATCACAAGCAAGTCTGAATAGGCCATTCGGCTGATTAAGGGTAAACGCTAGTTGCTAGGTCCAGACGCTATCGTCCACGTGGGCTCGGGATTAGTGGAGAAAAGCTCAGGAAAACTACCCACGTGTAGAGTCTGTGTGGGTTGTTGCCTAATTAGGTCTTTAGAGAAAACACGTGGAAGGCTAGAAATAGGGAAAAAAAGGGGAATATACTACCCAAATGGTTTGCGGCAGAGCTGAAGCAGTCTCTGGAGGTTGAGATCTCGGCAAGTCAGGACTGGGTTCCTTCCCGGAAATCTCAGGAAAAGCAATTCGGGGTTCTGGGCTCCAGCAGCACCAGCGAGTCAGGATCGGAGATCACAGGCACTCGAACAATGGTGTAGGCTTTCGGTGCGGCAGGAATGGAGATCAAGTCAGGAGTCAGGAGATCAGCGGCAGAGACACACTGGCTGGGCTCCGGCATTTTAGTGTAAAGCCAAAAGCCCGAATCGGCTGGCCTGACCTCCCTCCCAAGGTGGTTTGGGCTGGACTGGCTGGCTGAGTCCCGCTGGAGGCAAAAATGTGCTCTTGCTTTCAGCAAAAGCATGGCAAGGAAAGTCACTTTCCTTTTTTAAAAAAGTGCTCAAAAGAGCTGAGCCAGACGGCCAAAAAGCAGGCATGGCTATCGTTAGGCTATCTGGAAGATTTAGAGTTCGAATTTCGACCTTCTGGTTCGCCAAATTATAAATATGAAAAATGATAAAGGCTGATATAATAATATAAATTAGTATTTTAATTAAAGCCATGTTTATAGATAAAGTTATCAGACCACACGCTTGTAAGCATTCAAAACTGCCACCTCCATTACTGTCTTGAGTCTGCTCGCCAAGAGCCTACTGGCAAAGAGCCCACTCCCTCCTAACCCAGGAGATTTAAACCCTTCCCTGCGTCAACACGTAGGCCTCCCCAAGCCCCAAAACCCGTAAATGGAAACCAGTTGGACCATGTTGGATCACGGGAAATGTAGTTTTGATACATTTCCCCTGTCCATAGAAATATATACACTTTTAGATGGCATTTTCTAAATTTCACTTTTACACACCATGGAGGTGCCACCATGCAACATATGGCAAAGACCCCATTTGTTTTTTAATTTAATTTTTTAATTGATTAATTAAGAAAATGTTTCCATGGTTACATGATTCATATTATTTCCCTCCCCTCTTCCCACCCCCCTCCCATAGCCAATGTGTAATTCCACTGGGTTTTACATGTGTCCTTGATCAAGACTTATTTCCATATTATTAATATTTGCACTAGGGTGATTGTTTAGAGCCTATGTCCCCAATCATATCCCCATCAACCTGAGTGATCAAGCAGTTGTTTTTCTTCTGTGTTTCTGCTCCCACAGTTCTTTCTCTGGATGTGGATAGCGTTCTTTCTCATTGGAAAGACCCCATTTAGATTGCAACAGGGTGTTTTATAAGCTTTTGACAGTTAATTAGCATGAGTGATTAATAAGACAAAATGTTCAGAGTATGTTAAAATATGTTATAATATTTTGGTAATAATTTGGTAACATGTGATAAAAAGTAATAAATTCTAGTAAAAGGTTAAGATAAGATATATTTTAAAGAAATAAAGAAATCTCATAACTATAAGTTCAGTGGCATCATACTAAGTCTGGGAGGAGTTAAGTCAGAGGAGCTATCATTAGTTATAAGACTCTGAGGAGTCAGTAAGTGTGTATAAAATCTTCACGAGATAAAATAATACATGAACATGCCAAGGTTATTTCCCAATTATCTCATTAGGCTGGCTGTGCATTCTACATTCCAAATAAGCATAGCTTATTTCCTGCTGCATGAGTTTCAGCTTTCCTAGAAAACTACAAAGATCTGAAGTGTTTATTCCTCAAACAGAAGGTTTATTTGAGATATAGATACATCTTGTTTTACACAATAATTGAGTTCTAAATTAGTGATTTTATGGTATAAATATGTTGGCAAAGTTGCTTATTGAAAGGACTTCAATGGTGAATCCCTTCACATAGCTAGGAAGTGTCTAAGGCCAGATTTGAACCCAGGACCTCCTGTCTCTAGGCCTGGCTCTCAATCCACTGAGCCACCTAGCTACCCCCTTGCAGATATTATTTAGATATTCTTGCTAGAATATTTTACAAAGCAGATCTTAATACATATTAATATAGTTTTTCAAATATTATTAAACTATCAGGAACTGAGTGCACTTAAAATTCAGAAACTTTAGGTCTTTATGTGTTTCATTAGAATAATTTACATTTAACATACAGGATTATCTAACCTGTCTCTCAATATTTTCATTTCAATTCCTTTAGGAGAATTAGATGACATTAGGGATCTGTTACAATTTAATTAAAAACTCCAGGTTCTTATTTTCCATAGAGTTTATTAATAATCACTTGAAATAAAGAAATAAAGAAAGCAAATAGAGGTTTAAAGCTCATTTTTCTACTCTAAGTCCAATCATGTGTTCATCCTCCCACATGACTCTCCATTAGCCTCTCACGCCACCCTCCAGGAAAGTAGAGAGCACGCAAGTGGCCTGCACCACTCTCTTTATCCTCCGTGCCCTCATGTCACGCAACACAGGCACACAAATGAGATGAGCTGGGTCGGAGGAGCTGGGTCAGATAAGCCTAAGGGGAGGAGGGGGAGCAGATTCTATTTACACAGATCTAACCCTATAGATAAAAAACATAAGCAACAGTGCCTTTTTGCAAATATATTTTTTCAACCTAGGTTCAATGATTATAGAAATGAATTAATTCACAAGAAACTGGTTGTACTCCAGTTAAAACAAAAACTTGGGTTGAGATGCACTTGGTGGTTTGGGCTATGGAATGGCTACACACTATATAGAGACAGTCACATCTTACAATTTTGCATTGTGCTCATGTCTTCCATTGACCACATGCTCTAGGAGAAATTTGCCATAAAGAGAAAAAGCAGAGACAGGATTATTACAACATCAGCAATGGTCCCTTTAGGCAAAACCCTTAAGGACATAGAGTGATTTAACACTATTTGACTTCAGGTAAGAGTCAGAGTTGTCAATCATTCTTGCACTAACAATTCCACTTCACAACCAGACTCAGGAATAATCATATCGGAAACATTCCTATTCAAAACAAAATGATAAAATGGGGATACTGAATCAGAAAAGGATCCTGTTCTCAGATGTGCTGAGAATCATCCCCTTAACTTCTGCCAGATAATGTTATATTGAATCTCTGGGAGCTTGAAGTTCACTTTTGATTGACAGATAAGTCAGTTGGATAGAATGTTCCCAGAGAGGCATGCGAGACTCAGGAGGGGGCAGTTGAGAACCCTGAGAGAGGTTCTGGGGTCTTTTGCCTGTCTTGAGGCTAGAGATCAGGTTGTGGATCCTGGTCTTTGGAATAGAGAGTTGCAAACATTACCCTGCAAGCTCCTCCTGTGTTTCCTGTACCGTTATCAACTTGTACTTGACCACCATCTCTGTTCTACTGCCCCTTAGATATTAGGAGTTTCATCATCTTAGCTATCTAGGTTTCCCAGGGCCCGGGAGGGATCCGGGACGTGGGCAGGAGAAGAAGAAGAGGGTGGAAAGGGTGGATATATCTCAACTGTTAAGATCGACTGAAGAAGAAGCTGAAGATTTCCCAGCAGTTTGCCTACTCTGCTTTAGCCCTGGCCAGGCTGGACCAGAGAGAGAAGCTATCATCTTGATTATTTCATTTGCCTGCAGTTAGAGATTCATTAGTAGCAATTTAAGTAGGGTCTCCTAATACCTCAATGCCTTACCATTATCCTTCTTACCAAATATATTTAAAGTTTTAAGTACCTTCCTGAATTGGTTTCCAAAGCTTATTTTGGGAAGGGAGTCACAGCAGTCAGATTACCAACGTTATCCTAGCTGAAGAGCCCAATTTAATAATATCAATTAACCTCAGGTGGGTCCTGAAGGAATAAATCACTTTGACCTAAAGGATCCTGCCTGGGCAACTGTTATAAAGGAGAAGTGCCATCCTATCATTTCTCTGTACATCATCTTCATATACATCAAAAGATAGTAGTGACCTCCTTTATATAACAATAAAGATCTTCACCAGTGACAGTTCAGGATCACATTCTGTCTGAGTAACTCGTGGCTTTTCTCTGGAATAGTGGATTACCAACTTTATAATCAATGATCCATCTGACAAATATATCTGAAATCAAAACTTAAAATACTCTTAGTTAGTTGCAGTCCCAAAAGCTTTTACCTCAACTGACAAATCTCACCAATTACAGTTTAGAGCTGAAAATTTTTCAGGATTCACACACATAGAAGAGATTTCATTCTACAACTTTTATTTAATTTTCTCTTCTTCTTAAGTTATAACTTATTCTGGCATAAATATCAATTATTAGAAATCATTCCTGTATTATAGACAAACTTAGAGGTCCTTAATAATCTAATTTCCTTGTTTAGAAATGCCATATCCCAAACAAGGCTGATTACTTTGGCCATTCAAATAACTTCTTAAAGCCTCACAAGTTTACAGGTAAAATGTTTTTCCCTGCTAACTTTTACCAATTTTTTAGTATTTTATATATAATAATTATAGTATTTTACCAATTTATTTATATAATAATTACCAATTTATTTATTTTCTTTATTCTCTCTTTCCTTATTTTACTCCTCATAGATTCTCATCACTCTAGAGTGTATCTAATAGTATTTTACCCCAAACAATTACAGTTTATTTATCAGGGAATTCTCAGGGCCATGAGCTTGCCCCCTTCCCCACATTGTCCCTTAAAAGCTTCTCTTTTTTGTAATGAGGAAACAAAATAGTTGTTGAATTCCAATTAAAACAATTACAAAATGAATAGGAGATTCATATACATTAGAGCAGTTAAGATTCAATACCTAAATATTTGAATTAAAATTTTAGTACTATTTGGTTGTTTCCCAATTTACACACCTTTTTCCTTTCCTGGAGCCAAAAAAGGGTTAATAAATTTGCAGGCTGTTTAACTTGTACTAGTATTATCTCAAACCTATCCTTCTATAATTAATGATAGCTTTATCTCCTAGTCAACTATAAAACTGCTGTGCTAGATGAGAAAATGCTCTCAGCTTTTTTAAACATTGATAATAACAAACTCAATTAGCATCAAAATATTCACATCTTTTATCTTTAAACTTTCTTTTATACTCAATTCATGTAAACAGGTTATAATTTTTTTCAAACTTTTTAAATTTACTTTCATCATTTATCATTCCTAGTACTATATACTTGACAAGGTATCACTTTAATTACTAATCAATAACCCCAAAGAACCTAGCTTTTAAAAAAGACGGTACCATTTTTAAACGCTATATCTTAGGAAATTGCTTTATGCAATTTATGTCAGACACTAATTTAGTCCATAGTACAAATTCGTAAACTGAGATAACTTCTGATTAAACAAAATCCCTGATACATGCGTTTTGTATCAGTCACATTGATTTTTACATTTAACCAATTAAATCATTCTTATTTTCAAAGTATATATTTTAATGGTGTTCCAAACTAACTGATAGATGTTCCATCCTAAATTTACAAATTTAAAACTTTCTTCTTTTAATGCTAGTATATAGGAAAAGGAACTTGTAAACATTTTTTCTTGACTCTAAAAAAATCTTAGTTCTTAATTGCCTCTTCATCTATAAAGATGGTAAAAATTTCTAGTATTATAGATTATTGAATTATCTCTTATAATTAAGCAGTTAGTAATTCAAATTTGTCTCTCATCTGTTTTACTCACTTGTTAGTTGCTTGCTGATCCCAAAACAAAGTTTTCCCTCTCTATGCGGAACACAGGTCTTGCTTAGTGTGATTTATGTTCTTAATCACATCTCTGATTAGCAGGCTGGTTATTTTACTCAGTGGAGTTTCAGTTTAGAAAACTATTTTCAAAGTTATAAACTTTGGTCAAGTCTTTTTTTTTAACTTACAATAATGGAAGGCACTTGTGATATATTTAACAGTTTAAACCCTTTTAAATGTTGTAGTTAACACTATGCTTTTTTTAAGGTTAAATCTAAGGATTTCCTCATTTTAATTCATTAAATCATTTTATTTAATTAAATCTCAAAGATAAAAACATGCCTTACAATACTAAATAAGAGACTTATTTGCATATGTATAGCAACATATCGGAAAGTTTCACAGGCTATCTTTCCCTTAAATTTTTTTTAATTTAAAAAAAATTTTTTTAAACCCTTACCTTCTGTGTATTGGCTCCAAGGCAGAAGAGTGGTAAGGGCTAAGCAATGGGGGTCAAGTGACTTGCCCAGGGTGACACAGCTAGAAAGTGTCTCAGGCCAGATTTGAAGCCGGGAATTCCCATCTCTAGGCCTGACTCTCAATCTATTGAGTTACCCAGCTGCCCCCTTTCCCTTAAATTTTTATCATTCATTATTAAACCTTCAAAAATATAGACTTACTCTTTTCTCTAACAGGTTTTGGGTTTGTTTTTTTTTTTTTGGTGACAAATTCTACCATATGAAGAAACTCTCATTTCAGTCACTTTGTGTTTCAGACTCATGTGCATTTTTCTACTATTTCCTTTATCATATTGATAAAATGTGCATTTAAAAGAAGACTAAATAGGAAAATGATGTAACTATGGTCAAGCTTATGGAAGATTTACAATAATTAAAGTGACTTCATAACACTGCCAAAGATAATTAATAGAAAACATATTTTCAAATTCCATCAAAACAGAAATTTGAACATAGTGCTTGCTGACCCAAGAAAGACGATCAGAAATATATAATTTAACCAAAGGATCCTCATTCTTGAGGATAGCTATTAATATTAAAAAGTAATTATTAGAGAACTTATAAAATCATAATGTTAACTAACTCTTAAGGATGCAAAATTTAACCTTAAGTCACAAAACTTTTTAAGGTGATTAGGAAGGCTTAAATTTTGTCAAATAGCAAGCCTTGAGAATGTCACAATTTGCAAACAGGAGCTGGCAAGTTCTTACAATTAAACATTTTAAGGAAGTTCTAAGCAGCTTCACAGACAATATTAAGTATATACACATTACTTTCACAATTAAAAATAACAAGGAAACCATGAAGAATTTTCAGAGCAACATTTCTGTGAAAAGATTTAGATTTTAAATGATATCTTGAAATATAAGAATGATTTCAGTCTAAATTTCAAAGTAAAATTTTAAACATTTAACTCTCACAAGAATTTTAAAGATGTGACTAATTTTGGCATTCCTTTAAAACTTCTCTTAAATCTTAATTCAACTTTGTTGAGGATTCAGACCATTAATGAAATGTTTCATAATATCAAAGTCTTAATTATTGTAAATAGTACTGTGTTGATAGGATTTTTTTTCACTTAACCTTTCATAATACACTAACATCAAGATTTGCTTAAACATTCAAAATAAATAGAGTTTAGATTATATCTAAGATCATTACAGAACACGAGATTATTGAAAGTGGTATAATTAACAATAATACACAAGGCATCTGTAATCATAAAATCTAATAGAGACAAATTGCAAAAAAAGGAGTTATGATTTCATATTCATATTTCAGAATCTGAAAGTTTCCCAAGTTTAGCACAATTAAGAATTAAGATGTTTCTTTAGAACAACATATATGCTCATTCTAATTTTCAAATAAACACAATTTAGAAAATCTAATTGAGAAATTAAGTATTTCTCTCTTTGCTAAATGACTAGTACCTCATTAAATTTATATCTGTCCTTTGTTTCTAATCTCTTTTCATGTGGTCAGCACTGAAAAAGAGGAAAGCGAACATACAGATGTTATTTTTCCCATTATTATCATTAATACTTCTGTTTTGGCCTTTTATTTTTATTTTTTTTTAAACCCTTAACTTCTGTTTATTGGCTCCTAGGTGGAAGAGTGGTAAGGGTGGGCAATGGGGGTCAAGTGACTTGCCCAGGGTCACACAGCTGGGAAGTGTCTGAGGTCTGATTGAACCTAGGACTTCCTGTCTCTTGGCTTGACTCTCAATCCACTGAGCTACCCAGCTGCCCCAGTTTTGGCCTTTTAGACTAAAACAGATAAATAAAACCAAGCACAAACAATAGAGTAGATTTGAATATTCTCTTAATTTCCTTTCACCTGTTAAGCTATTACAGTCCCTACTATTACTTTCTCCACGTTTCTTTTAAGGGAAAAGAAGGAAGTGCAGATTAAAAATATGGACATTCGAAACAAAAGTAGCAAATGTTTAACAAAAGTAGGTCCCTTTGGACAAAAACAAATACTGAGTTTGAGGATCCCATTCAATTTTCTCTCCCTTATTTCTTTTTAGGGACTATTTAGAGGATTATTTCTTTGCCTTAGACTTAAAATCTGAGCCTTCTATTAATATAACACTGTCATTTGGCATATGGAAGAATGAAGCTTTGGGGTTTGGAGTTCATGTTGGGAAGACAGTTCATTTAATTCTGCCTAGGATCTTAGCTCTGCTTCCTGGCTTAGTTACTTTAAGTGAAGTTTGTCTTCTCTCTCAAGAAAACAGTTATCTTTTCTCTCAAGAATTTATTGGAAGACTCTCATCTTTGTAGCTCAGATTTCTTTACAACATCCTTCTTGTTCTTTAAACACTTATTTAGAAGCTTTTATATACAATATATTTACAACAGTACTGTATCATAAAGATAATTTATTCCTTTTAAATTTTTGAGGCTATTTTTTTAAATTATAAAAATATCACAGCCTATTCCAATAAATGTATAACCCTTTAAATACTATCAAAATTTCTCTTCAACACAGATAGAATATTGACTCTGAGCCTGTATGAATAGAATTAGCTAATTTTAAATGCTCTTGGTGATCAACTACACAACTTTGATGACTTCTCTCAAATGCAAATTACTTCTAGAGGTCATGAATAAAAAATACTTAACATATTTAGGTCTAAGGGGGGGGGTCGGGATTTCTAAAAAAAAGAAGGTAGCTAATAAACCCAGAGGGCTAATAGGAAAATTCAAGTGGATAGATGTAGTTTCCACTTAGAGAACTCCCTAAATACCCAGCTGAGGTCTCTGGGTATTCTAGTCCCAGTTAGTGAGAGTAAAGTAGAATCACTTTCTTTCATGGAGCCAGTCAAGCCAGTTGTGTCAAACGCTTTGGAGACAATATCTGTATCTCTGTTTATTCAAAGAGAGGGTACAAACTGAGGATCAGAACAAGATGTCCCTGACTCTAAGGGATCTAGCTATCCAACCCACCACAAACTACATCCCTAGCAAGAGGGAGTCTTCTGGTCGTCAAGCTAACTTACCAGCTCCCTATTTCTACCTAGGTGTTTCCCAAAAGAGCTACCTAAGCTGCCTATCTATGACCCTCAGTAGCTGGTTTGATTGAGTTCAAAAACTGTCTCCAAAACCCATTATGATTGCTCTCAAAATGGCTAAGTCTAAGCCTGGTGGGTCTTACCCCTGAGGTAAAACCTCAAAGTCAACCTGACAGGATTTTAGACAAAACTTTTTGGAAAGTTGATTTAAAAAAAAAAACAAAAAAATCCACAGTAGGTATAGTCAGATCCTTTGCTAGATGTTCTCCAATCACAGAACCTCCCAAAATGATTTTAGGGTTTTTCCTTTTCCACAGACAGACTGAGGTAGCCAAGCTCTGGCAAGCCCGCCTTTCCTCCTCCCTTCAGGACAGGAAGAAAGACTTATTCTCCCCCCACACACACACACATACCTGGGAAGTCACTCACTCTAACAATTTTCCCTTCCAAACTGTTCCTTCTCTGTCCCCTGCCTGCTAAAATTCTTTCTCTAGAGTTCCTAGCATGTGCCTTAAAGACAACCTTCCACTTTTCTTAAACCTTATCCTTATCTCTATCCTTTTCCCATTACACCTCTCACAAATCTTCTCTTTGCAATGTTATTTCTCTCTATTAATTCCTTTCCTGGAAAGAAATAGCAACACCAAAAAGCACCTCGCTTGACTTGTTAGACCCACCAGATTTCTGCTAGACTCACTAGCTAACTCCAGATTCACTGAGAAGTACCTACTTTTAATTTGGCCAGACCCACTGGCTTTCCAGGTCCACTGATTCAATTGGGTATTCCTATACATGGAAATTGCAGAGAAAAGGATGGTAACAACAAAATGCACTAACAAGACAAGACATACCATAACATTCCCCTTGAAGGAAAAAAGAAATCACCCCTTAAGAGACAGGGCTTACCTCAGTTCAGGATGGGATCTTTAATGAGTAAGAATCAGAAAACAGAGTCTCCCTAAAAGTTCCTGAGCATCTTCATGGAATTTCCTTCCCTCAAGGAATCTCAGAATCCTGAATCCTTTCCTCAGTCCTATCAGGTTACCAACCTGTTAGAAATAGAGCAATCTCTGGGCCATCATTCTGAGTTGAAGATCCATCTTAATTGTGGGAAATTAGAGATGGAGGGCTCACCATGCCCAGCCTGTGCAAAGAAAGAACCCACTTAGATGTTCAACAGTTTGTTTTATAGGCTTTTGACAGTTAATTAGCATAAATGATTAAGAAAACATAATATTCAGAATATGTTACAACATGTTTTAACATTTTGGTAACATTTGATAAGAAGTAATAAATTCTAGCACAAAGTTAAGCTATATTTTAAAGAAACTTAATCTCATAAGTACAAGTTCAGTGGCATCATACTAATTTTGGGAGGAGTTAGGTCAGAGGAGCTGGTCTCTGATTCTTCACAAATCAAATAACAACTGGATATGCCAAGAGTGTTTCCCTATTATCTCTTTAGGCTAGCTGTGAACTCACCATTCCAAATGAGCACAGCTTATTTCCTGCTATTATAAGTTTCAGATTTCCTAGATAACTACATAGACCTGAAGTTTTTATTCCTCAAAAAGAAACTCTTAATCTAGTTATTTGCTATAACACTCTAATATACCAAACTATATCCTTTCTAATACTATGGTTAATATTCTGTTATTATAATTAAGATATATATATATACACACACACACACATATATATAGTTAGTTTACTAATTGGATCTAACTTTTTCTAAAAGTCATAGTTGCAATAACCTGCCTAGAGGATTACATTTGATCACTCGGTTATGATCAATAATATAAAAGCAATAAAGGCAATTTCTTTTCAGAATGGAAAGATAACACCGAAGTTTCTAACATTATAGAAATTGGTCATTTTTAAACAAAAATCAACCAAAGCCGGTTCTGGAAAAAACAAGTAGGTGGTTCTCTTTGGGATAATAAATGAGGTGTGACTCCAAAGTAAGTAGAGTGACTTTCTCAGCTTATAAACTGGTTCTTGAGTCTGTTTCAAAGGATAAATTTCAGTGCATTCAAGTTATAAAAGCATTGTTGGAACAAATGCAGTTTCTCAAGAAGCAGCTTTGCAAGATAGCATTCATTTGAATTCTGAGCCAGTTTAATGTAGTGAATAGAATGCTGTATATAGTGCTAGGAAGACTTGAATACCACCTGAGACCCCGGCTGTGTGGTCTTAGACGAGAGATCTAACCTCGGAACCTTGTTTTCTCCTGTGTGCAAAGGGAACAATAATTGACCTGATGGTGGTGTTGTGAGAGACAAATCTGATAAAACTTGACAAACCTTAAAGCAATATATCGATATCTTCTGTTATCATCATAATCATTGTTCTTTACTTGTTAAAAATCAGTTTCATTACTCAATAACTAGAACTTGTTATAAACCCCAAGAAAGGACTGGAGTCCCTTATGACTGGCATAGTGGAAAGAGGCCTTGACTGGGAATGCGGAAGGAAACATTATGGTAGGATGCAGAGAACCCTAGCTTAGAGGCCCGTAATATTGGAAATTTAATATTATATCAAATGTAATATTCTAACTAATATTTAGAAATTAGTTTGGAAGTATAATATTAGTAAAAAATTGGCATCGTCACTGTTTATAAAATAATTAACCCTTAAGGCACAAGGATGATAGTAGCTTTTAACAATTTAATTTTAATACAAATATAGTTTAAGAAAGAAATAAGGAAGGAAATAGAAAAAATATTTCCTAGCCTGCTACCCTAATCTTACCAGCCCACTTGTCTTCTGCCCTAAGCACCAACACCAAATCACAGACAAGCACCCAGCCAAAAATCTCCAGAGAAAAGCCTCAGCCTCCTCTACGGTATCATTTTTATATACTTCCTTCTCCACATCACATCCTTTCACTGTGGGCTGTTCTAGCACATCTCAGGAACCAATCAAAGACTTTCTGACCTGGACTTATAACCCTATGTTCTAGGTCATGCTACTAGGGCTGGTTCGGATGAGCAGAAAGCTCACTCCCCTAGGAGGAAAGGGTTCCCTTTACAGGCCTGTGTTCAAATTCCGCTCCTGAATAGTACCTGACTGACTTTGGACAAGTCACTTAAACTTCCCTGAACCTCAGCTTCCTCAGTTAAAAATTGAAGAGGTTAGACTAGAAGTTCTCCTTCAGTTTGAGATCTATAATCCTTATTTTCCATATTAATAAGGGCTAGAAGAAAAAGGATTTAGATGACCTCTGTAAGCCGTTCTAACTCAAAATCGTGTGATCAGAAGTCTTGAGGTTGAATTCTTTGCCTAATACTCTATGAACTCATTGAACTGAAATTTCCTCATCTGGAAAATGGAGATCATAACAATAAAAGGGCCTTATGAGATAAGTATTTTATCATCCTCAAAACACTATGTAAATATAATTTATGACTAGAACTTGAATCATTTTTCTAATTATGGATGTTTGAGTTCTTTTAGTCACATTAAGTATAAAAATAAATTTCAATTTAAAATTCATTTTTATGTTTTGAAAAGCAAGATGCTCTTTTTTTGTGTTTAGAAAAGGATGAGCCTGAGGGAAAAATTAAATAAAAGAGAGAATAGACCATATTGCTGTCTAGAAAAATAAAAGTAAACCTGTCTTTTTTATTGGAGGAGAAGGAATGAAATAGAAATCTGAACATGGGCAGCATAATTCCTGGGTGAATTCCCAGAATCATCTGCCATTTCATCAAAAAAGTTTAGGTCCAGGGGCAGCTGGGTAGCTCAGTGGATTGAGAGCCAGGCCTAGAGATAGCAGGTGCTAGGTTCAAATCCGGCCTCAGACACTTCCCAGCTGTGTGACCCCCATTGCCCACCCTTACCACTCTTCCACCTATAAGTCAATACACAGAAGTTAAGGGTTTAAAATTAAAAAAAAAAAAAGTTTAGGTCCAGAAAGAACTTCAGTGATCATTTGATTCAACCAATTGGTACAGTGGAAAGAAAACTGGTGCTTTGGTGTCATAGGACCCATGTTCAAATCCTTCCTTGGTCACTTATGTGACCTTTGGGCACATTACTAATTAGATCTTTTTTGAACCTCAAATTCCCAATCAGTAGAACAAAGAGGTCAAATTAGAAATTACCTCTCACATCCCTCCTGGGTGCCTTCCCAAATACTAAGTGATCTATAGGGACACAGAGCCAAAATTAGAACACTTATTTCCTATCAGTCCATTTCTCTTTCCCTATGTTGGTTTTTGCCATTTACCTTGCATGTAGTAGATAACAAATATTCGTTCAGTGGTTCTTCCACAGATCACTTGATTTTCTGTGCTTTATAAAGTGTCTTGTAACAAATACCAAGCTAAGTGTTATATGATACCTGTAATAATACAATTAATTTTGTAACTGAAAGTTACTGTAAAGATTGGACACCAAAGACACTAATGAAGGCATTGCAGTAATTTTTGCACATGTCAAGTGTTATTTAAAAATGTGGGGTGGGTATCTGTCTACTTGACAGAAAGGGTAGACAGGAAGGTGCTTCTATAAGCTGGCCCAAGATCCTCAGGTAGTAGATGGATCTAGGCTGAGTGGGATGGTAACATCTGGGTAGCCACCAAGGTGTGCTGGTGACCACCAGGGTTTATGGATGATCAACTCTGCTAAGCACCTTGACCCCACTAATGGTGCCCAAGCCAGGGTTATAGAGGGAGAAGCTGTATGTGTTGTTCAACAGCCCCTGTTTCCTTGGCTTGGGGTTAGGTTAAATAAGGATTGGTAACGGGCTAGTTATTGGTATTGGATGGAAAACACTAACTGACTGGGATGCTGGTCATCCCTTTCCCCTTTTGCTGTGGCTATTCACTTGCCCCTTGGAATGAATGCCAGCCTTCACTTGTATCAAGTTTGAAACAGGGCTTAAGGCTTTGGCTCTAAGGGGTTAGGAATCAGGATAAGGAAAGAGGTTTTGGAATGGCTGTGCTATATCTATAGAGAGTTAAAGAAATCTAAACCAATGGGCATCTGGTTGGTATTTGGCTGGAGATTCTTCTCCCCCTCACGGACCCTGGTCAGACCCGGCTGTGATCTAGACCAAAGGAAAGGAAGGGGTAGTGATGTTCTTCTTGGCAGCTGTGCTGTTGTTATCTCTCAGCTCTGTTTGGTAATAAATGAATGAACTTCTAATGGCAAAGAGGTATGGATGCTGGATCTGCAGATCTATTGGCCTACCCACCCGTCTCCTCCCACTGCTCCCAGAAATTCCCTTCTCAAAACTGAGACTCAGAATGGCTGAGCCCCTGGGCTTTCATAGAGGTGGTCCCAACTGTCGTTTGCCCTTGGCTCATGCCATCTGGGTAAATTCCAACTTCTATAACCGGCGATCTGTCACTCAAGCTGTTCTCCGTCTTTGTCCAGAAGTTATGTATATAACACAAGTGGGTTACAATGCTACTATAAAAATTTTAAAGGGCTATTTGGCAATTTAATCACAATATTTTTTTCTATATAGAGCAAGAAGGAAAAACTACAAAATTGTGAGAATATAAATATATTAAATTAATATAAAAGTTCTTTTGTGGTGGATTAAAATCAAGGCCTAATCCACTTTTTTTTTTTGTGTGTGTGTGTGTGTGTGTGTGTGTGTAAATAGATTGAAGACCAGATGACAAGAATATTTTCTCCAGGATGCAGCTCTGTTTCTGTTAAATGGCAACAATTGACTCCAAATTCACCAGAGGCTATGCAGGCTCCCGTACAAATCCAGGCTTTATTCAACAATGATAGACTGCTTGTGTATGGATTTATTCCTCATTGTACACAGGTAAAGAGTGGATATTTAATTTTTTCTTTTCTTTTTCTTTTATTTATTTGTTGGTTACATTAAAATTCCCAGATATCTATCTCATACCCATCCTTCCCTCCCTGTATCATAAAAGGTATCACTTAACAGAAATATATAAATATATCTAAATTATGTCTTTTGTGTTTCTATTTATCAAATCTTTTTCCAGAAGTAGACATTCACAAGTTATTCTTCAAATATTAGTTCTGTAGCTGTGTATAATGTTCCCTTGGTTTTACTTGTTTCGCTCTTCCTTATTTCATGTGGGTTTTCCCAAGTTTTTTAAAAAAAATTAACCTGCTCATTATTTCTTATCAAAAAGTAGTATTCCATCTTAATCATATACCACAATTTGTTCAGTCATTCCCCATTTGATGGACATCCCTTCAGTTTCCAGTTCTCTGCTACCACAGAAAGTACTGTTATAAATATTTTGGAACATACAGGTTCTTTTCCTTTTTCTCTGAGCTCCTTGGGAAACAGAGTGAATAGTGGTATTGCTGGGTCACAAGGTATACACAGTTTTATAACTCTCTGAACATAATTCCAAATTGTTCTCCAAAATAGTTGGATCCGTTCACGGTTTCAACAACAACATATTAGTGTCCTATTTTTCTACATCCTTTTCAATATTTGCCACTTCCCCCTTTTATCATTTTAGCCAATCTGATAGGTGTGAGATGATATTGCAGAATTGTTTTGATTTCCATTTTTCTAATCACTCATTATTTAGAGCATTTTTTCATATGCCTATATATATATGGGTTTTATTTCTTCATCCAAAAATTGTCTGTTCATATCTTTTGACCATTTGTCAATTGGAAAATGGTCCATATTCCTTTAAATTTGACAAAATTCTCCAAGATATTTTAGATATTAGACCTCTATCTGAGAAATAGTTTATAAGGTTTTTTTCCCCATTTTGTTTTCTTTCTAGTATTATCTACAGTAGTTTTATTTGTATAAATCCTTTGTAATTTAATGAATTCAAAATTATCCGTTTTACATCTCACAATGCTTTCTATCTCTTCTTTATTCATAAATTTATCTCCTACCCATAAATCTAATAGATAATAAATATTTCCTGTTCCTCTAGTGTACTTTATGATATCTTTCTTTATGTCTAAGTCATGTATCCATTTTGATCTTATTTTAATGAATAGTGTAAGATACTGGTCTATGCCTAGTTTTTGCCAAACTATATTCCAGTTGTCCCAACAATTTTTACCAAATCCATTAATTCTTATCCAAAAAACTTGGATTTATACTCTTCTCAAATACAATTACTATAATTTTTTACTCTTACTTGCTATATGTCTGTTCTGTCCCACTGATGTACTTTTCTGTTTCTTAGCCAGTATCAGCTAGTTTTGATAATTACTCCTTTATAGTACAGTTTAAAATCTGATACTGCTAGACTTCCTTCTTTTACTTTTTTCATCAATTCCTTTGATATTCTTCATCTTTTATTCTTCCAGATGAATTTTATTGTTTTTTCTAATTCAACAAAATAATTTTTTGGTAATTTAATTGGAATAGCATTGAATCATTTAAATTATATTGGCTCTGCCATGGCATGTCTATGAACCAATTACTATTTCTCCAATTATTTAAATCTGACTTTACTTGTGTAAAATGTGTTTTATTAAAATGTTGTATTTGACTAGTTAGACAACTAATCTATGGCGTATTTTGAAGCTCTATCCCTTTGATGGATATATTTTCCAACCAACAGTAACTGTTTTTTGCTTCTATCTTTACATGGGGGATTATTTATTGTTAATCATTGGGATCATCATTGTTGAAGACATCAGTGGCTTAGAAGTTAGGAATGTAGAGTAGGAAAAGGT
Source organism: Gracilinanus agilis (assembly GCF_016433145.1). Taxonomy (NCBI): domain Eukaryota; kingdom Metazoa; phylum Chordata; class Mammalia; order Didelphimorphia; family Didelphidae; genus Gracilinanus; species Gracilinanus agilis. The sequence continues at coordinate 149,608,988 of NC_058132.1, read as the reverse complement.
AATCAGATTTTTTAAAATGTCTTTCAGGCTATCCTAAGTGCTTTAATTCAAGACAGAGAATTTCACACAATGGTATCAACTACTGAACTACAGAAGACAACTGGAACTGTAAGATTCAAGATTTCATAGATAGATAGGTACCTTTGATGGCAATCAAAGTAATCAAATTTTCATACTTTTGTATTTTAATATATATCAGATACTTAGTTTTTATGATACTCTATGTACTTTTAAAATATTTTTATTTGTTTTTTAAGCCTAACGTAGGGAAGTAATTGTCTGGACATATGAGCTTACTTTTCTACACATAAAAACATTTAGTCTAATATTAGTATATTGAATAACCCAGATATTTTGTTTATATATTAAGATGAAATTAATGTCTACTTTATCTTTTTATTAGCTTATAAGCTTTCTGAGTAAGTCAAAATTAAATTTTATTCAGTGTACTATAAGAAAGATTTGCTTTTTATTGTATTTCAAGGTTTATAAAGTGCTTTCCTCACAAAAACTCTCTGAATTATAACTGGTGCTATTATCATTATTTAACTGATGCTCAGAGAAAGTAGATACTTCCATAATATAAAGCCTACTTGATCATGATAAATAATTTTCTTAATATATTGCTATATCATACTAATTTGGGGTTTTTGTATATTCATTAGGGAAGTTGATCTTTAATTTTCTTTTTTAGTGCTATCTTTAAGTGGTTTTAAAATTTACATCACATTTGCCTTATAAATGATATTAGGCTTTCCTCATATTTACTTTCCTCATATTTACAAATAATCTATGTAATATAGGAATGATTTGTATTTGTTAAGTATAACTTCATTTATATAGGCATGCTTTAAAAAAAACTACCATGGTATGGGACAAGAATTGAAACTTTATTAGCAGATTCTAGAGGAGGTAGAATATCAGGAAGCAGTAGAGATGAACTCCCCTGACCCTCCCCCCCCAGCCAATAACCTATACAACACCTTCAAAAAAAATCTAAGAAATATACCAGATTGAGTTCTGATTGGAAAATTCAAAGAAAAATAATAATGAGTCATTTTTATAGCTCAGGTCAGAAAAAGATGATGGATGAAGAGGTATTCTGACACCAGTGATGGTGGTCTAGCCAAGAATGGACATGTGGAACATTCCAACCCAGAGAGTCTATGAATCAGAGCAATAAGAGGTTCCAAATCCAGCAAAAAGGGGTCCAACCTTATGAAGAGCTCAGGAAGAGATGATAACTGACAATTCTGTTGCTCACTGCCTAGTTCTGGGTTACAGATCCAGGACTAATTGAGGAAGAAACCCATTCCTAAGGGTAGCATTCTGGGATTAAGAGGTTATAGGCTCTGTTCTATGTACCAAACAAGGAGCAAAGTTCAGAAGTAAGATATAGTTGTGTGGTTTTGAACCCAAAAAGTGCACAGGATTTTAGACTCCAGGTCTAACCTTCAAGCTAAAATTAAGCTTGCAATTGAATAACCAGGGCAAGAAGCCAACACTGAAGAAAAGTATGTAGTTCTTTCACTCTGAATCGGCATAGTTTTCTATCTGTTTGACGGTTCCAGAATTTGGCAGTAGTCTACTAAAACTCTAACTGGGGCAAAACCATAGCTGCTTTTACTGAGACCAAAATCCAAGTCAAGAACTTGTGGAGCTCATACTAAGAGGGCAGAAATTAGATTGTGCCCTGGATCAGACCACTTTGAGAGCACTGAAAATTTGCAATTCCCCAGCACAATCTATCCCAGAGATGCCAGAATAACTCAGTACCTCAAGAAAGCAGCAACAAGAGCAGCCAAGACATTCTCTCCAGAAGGGCACAGAGCTTAAGTTAACATGAAGACCACAGTCAGAAAGTTGGCTAGAAAAATTGTGCAAAAAAAAAATCCCACCATAAAAACCTATTAATTATGGTACTAGTGACACTCAGTATACACACTCAGAAGAAGAAAATACCTCTAAAACATTTATAAGCAAAACATTAAGGAAAAACTTGGCTTTGGGGGTTTGGGAGGGGGAGAGCAGGATTCAACTAGAATTCCTTCAAGAGATGAAGCAAGAGATTTTTTTTTTAACATTAACTTTTTTTTAAGTTCCTATGGATCCTATGGATGCATTCCTTTTTTTTTTTTTTTACATCTTTGGGATACAAATCCAGTAGTAGTATTGCTGGATCAAATGACATGCATTCTTTTAAAGCCCTTTAAAAAAATTAAAAAAAAATTTTTTACATGGTTACATGATTCTTGTTGTCTCCCTCCCCTTTTCCCTCTACCCTCCCAGAGCTGACAAGCAATTTCACTGGGTTGTACATATATTATCACTCAAATCCTATTTCCATATTATTCATTTTTGTAATAGAGTAATCTTTTAAAACCAAAATCCCAAACCATATTACCCATTTAAACAAGTGATTTCTACTCGCACAGTTCTTTCTCTAGATGTGGATAGCATTCTTTCTCATAAGTCCCTCAGAGTTGTCCTGGATCAATCCATTGCTTTTAGTAGCAAAGTCCATTACAGTACATCATTCCACAATGTTTCACTTTCTATACATAACGTTCTCTTGGTTCTGCTCATTTCACTCTGCATCAGTTCACTGAGATCTTTCCAGTTCTTATAGAAATCAAGGAGTTCATCATTCTTTATAGCACAATAGTATTCCACCACAATCACATACCACAATTTGTGCAGCCATTTCCCAATCAAGGGACAATCTCCTTATTTTCCAATTTTTTGCCACCACAAAAGTGAAGCTATAAATATTTTTGTACAAACACAACTTTCCCATTTTTTATCTCTTTGGAATACAAACACAGTAGTAGTATTGCTGGATCAAATTACATGCATTCTTTTAAAGCCCTTTGGACATAATTCCAAATTGCCTTCCAGAATATTTGGATCAATTAACAACCCCACCAGCAATACATTATTGTCCTAATTTTGCCACATCTTCCCAACATTTATTATTTTCCTTTTCTGTCATATTGGCCACTCTTCTAGTTGTAAGATGGTACCTCAGAATTGTTTTCATTTTCATTTCTCTAATCAGAAGGGATTTAGAACATTTTTCATATGATTATTGATAGTTTTGATTTCTTCATCTGAAAACTGCCTATTCATATTCCTTAACCATTTGTTATTTGGGGAATGATTTGCTTTCTTATAAATTTGACTTAGTTCTTTAACTATTTGAGAAATTAGACTTTTGTCAGAGAATTTTGTTATAAAAATTTTTTCCCATTTTGTTGTTTTCCTTCTAATTTTGGTTGAATCAGTTTTGTTTATACAAAACCTTTTTAATTTAACATAATCAAAATTATTCATTTTACATCTTGTAATGTTCCCTATCCCTTGCTTGGTCTTAAATTCTTTCCTTCCCCATAAATCTGACAGATATATTATTCCATATTCACTTAATTTACTTATAATATCACTCTTTATGTTTAAATCATATACTCATTTTGAACTTATCTTGGCATAGGTCTGAGATACTGATCTAAACTAATTTTTGCCATGCTGTTTTCCAATTTTCCCAGCAATTTTTGCCAAATAGTGGGTTCTTACCACAAAATCTTGGATCTTTGGATTTAACATTTAACATTTTTTGTAAATGAAATAAGAGCACTAGAGGGGAAAATGGAAAAGAAATGAGAATTCTGGAAGAAAGAGTTGGAAAGGGAACTAATGGTTTGACATAAGAAGTACAAAACCTTGCTAAAGGAAAAAATTCTCTGGAAATTATAATGGACCAAATAGAAATTAGTGAACCCATAAATCATAAGACTTATTAAATATTCATTATGAAACATCTTAGCCAAAATCCAGAGATTCTTGGTCAAAGAAAAATACTGTAAGCAGTCAGAAAAAAAGAATTTATGTATCTTGTAGGCACAGTCAGAAATCACACACATTTTAGCAGTTAACACTATAATGAAATAGAGAATTTAGAATACAATATTACTTTAGACAAAGAATGTAGTCTTATAACCAAGAATTACCTATCTAGCAAACCTGAGTACAGGAGAAAAAAATGAATTGTAATGAAATAAAGAAATTTTCTGATGAAAAGACCTGAGTTCTTTAGAGAATTTGAAGTGTAAACACAAGTCAAGAGAGACAAAAAATGGTAAACATGAGTAAGGAATAATAAAAGACCAAAAAAGAATCAACCATTTTATTCAATATTGTGGGGAGATGATAGAAGTGTCTCCGGAGACTCCTATCATCATCAACATAAAAGGAGTCTAATTAGATAACCTTTTGATAGTTGTGAACTTAAAAGAAAAAAGAATGGAAAACTAGGTAAAGAGGAGTATATAGACAGGAAAAAAAGGAAGAAATTACCTTGAATAATTGGAATGCAGAAATAGAAGTCAATACAAACAATGTGGAAGGGGTAGAGAGAGGGGTTGATACTTGAACCTCACACTCATCTGCACTGATTGAAGGAAGGAAAAATACACACACACATAAGAGTTATGTATAGGAATATATTTCACTCAAAAGGAAAACAGAGAGAAAGTAGAGGCAGGAGAGAGAATAGCTGAGGAATGATAAGTTAAAGGAGGAAGCAGTACAAAGCAAAACAACTCTAAAGATGTGTAAAAATATTTATAGCAGCTCTTTTTGTGGTGGTAAAGAACCAGAAACCAAAGATGTGCCCACCAATTTGGTAATGACTGAAGATGATATAGTTTATAATTGTGATGGAATACTTTTGTGCGGTAAGAAATGTTGAAAGGCATAGTTTCTGAGAAACCTAGGAAGATTTATGTGAACTGAGGCAGAGTGAGGTGAATAGAAGCAAGTGAATGTTTTCTCCAATGACATTATTGTAAAAATAAACAATTTTGAAAGGCTTAGAAATTCCAATCAGTGAAATAATGAACCATGATTCCAGAAGATAGATGATGAAATGTTACCTGCCTCCTGATGGAAAGATGATGGATTCAGAGTTTAGCCAGACATTTTTTTTGACATGGACAATGCGGGAATTTGTTTTACTTGATTATTATATGTTTATATCAATGAGATTTGTTTTCTTTTTTAATTTGAAGAGGTGAGGATGGGAAGAGATAAGGCAGATTTTGGTGATTAAAATAAATTTTAATTAAAAAAATAAACAGTAAAATGGAGTATTAGTTGAATTGAAATTAGTTGAATTGAAAACAAAACAAAAAAAGAAAACATTATATGGGTCATCTAAGTCATTTCTTAGGGCCAATCCTTATAAATAACTTATAAAGAGAAGAAAAAAATTTATGCTGCAATATTTTACCTTTTCTCAGAGAACATTTGTATAGACATCTTCCTAGTATTGAGTGGGAATCACCTGGCCAAACCTTCTACTTGCTTATTTTTTAAAAAAATAATTAAATTGAGAAACTAAGGAAGTTTATTAATGACTTTTAAAAGTTGAGAAGGTAAAGTAGTAATTAAAGAAAAGTTCTGATTGTCTTCTTTTGCCCCTGAAATGTAGATGCTTCATAAGCTAACAGCTAGAGCTATCATCAGAGATTATGAAGATGGAGTACTCCATGAGGATGAAACAAAACATGAGGTTTGTTCTTTCTATAGAAAATATGTTCCTAAGAGTTTAAATCTTAGGAAATCTTTCTTAAACTTACATAACTAACAACATGTAAAGTTAGGTAATCTGGATGAAGAAATAAATGTGTTCATTAGTAGGAGTGATAGGAAGAATTATAGAATCATAGAATTTGGAGTTAGAAAGATCTTTAGATATAATCATATCCCAGAATGAAAGGACAACATGATGAAGAATATTCATCAATTTTTATATCTTTGTTTTTTTATTTTTTAATTTTTTAGAAAAAGTTGCCATGGTTACGTGATTCATGTTCTTACTTTCCCCTTCACCCTCCTTGACCCCCCCAAACACACAGCCCACCCCCACATAGCTGACACGCATTTCCACTGGTTTTAACATGTGTCATCTATCAAGACCTATTTCCATATTATTGATAGTTGCATTGGTGTGGTCGTTTTGGGTCTACATCCCCAATCATGTCTGCATCAACCCATGTTTTCAAGCAACTGTTTCTCTGTGTTTCCTCTCCTGTAGTTCTTCCTCTGAATGTGGGTAGCATTCTTTTACATATTGTCCTGGGTAATTGCATTGCTGCTAGTAGAGAAGTCCATTACATTCTTTTTTACCACAGTGTATCAGTCTCTGTGTACAATGTTCTTCTGGTTCTGCTCCTTTCATTCTGCATCAGTTCCTGGAGGTCTTTCCAGTTCACATGGAATTCTTCCAGTTTATTATTCCTTTGAGCACAGTAGTATTCCATTACCAGCATATACCACAATTTGTTCAGCCATTCCCCAATTGAAGGGCATACCATCATTTTCCAGTTTTTTGTCACCACAAAAAGTGCGGCGATAAATATTTTTGTACAAGTATTTTTATCTATGACCTCTTTGGGGTACAAACCCAGCAATGGTATGGCTGGATAAAAGGGAAGGCAGTCTTTTAGAGCTCTTTGGGCATAGTTCCTAATTGCCATCCAGAATGGTTCACGACTCCATCAGCAATGCATTAATATCCTAGTTTTGCCATATCCCCTCCAACATTTATTACTCTCCCCTGGTATCATTTTAGCCAATTTAGCTAGGTGATACCTCAGAATTGTTTTGATTTGCATTTCTCTTATTATTAAAGATTTAGGACACTTTCTCATGTGCTTATTGATAGTTTTGATTTCTTTATCTGAAAATTGCCTATTCATGTCCCTTGCCCATTTATCAATTGGGGAATGGCTTGATTTTTTTATCCAATTGATTTAACTCCTTGTATATTTGAGTAATTAGACCTCTGTCAGAGTTTTTTGTTATAAAGATTTTTTCCCAGTTTGTTGTTTCCCTTCTGATTTTGGTTGAATTGTTTTTGTTTGTACAAAAACTTCTTAATTTAATATAATCAAAATTATTTATTTTACATTTTGCATTTTTTTCTAACTCTTGCTTGGTTTTAAAATCTTTCCTTTCACAGAGATCTGACAAGTATTCTATTCTGTGTTTACTTAATTTAATTACAGTTTCCTTCTTTATCAAGTCATTCACCCATTCTGAATTTATCTTGGTGTAGGGTGTGAGATGTTAAACCTAATCTCTCCCATATTGTTTTCCAATTTTCCCAGCAGTTTTTGTCAAATAGTGGATTTTTGTCCCAAACGTAGGGCTCTTTGGGTTTATCATACACTGTCTTGCTGATGTCACTTACCCCAAGTCTATTCCACTCCCTTCTGTCTCTAAGCCAATACCATATTGTTTTGATGACTGCTGCTTTATAGTATAGTTTAATATCTGGTACTGCCAGGCCACTTTCCTTCATGTTTTTTTTTCATTATTTCCCTTGATATTCTTGATCTCTTGTTCTTCCAAATGAATTTTGTTATAGTTTTTTCTAATTCAGTAAAAAAAGTTTTTTGGTAGTTTGATAGGTATGGCACTAAATAAGTAAATTAATTTGGGTAGAATGGTCATTTTTATTATGTTAGCTCATCCTACCCATGAGCAATCAATGTTTTTCCAATTGTTTAGAAAGTGTTTTGTAGTTGTGTTCGTATAATTCCTGTGTTTGTTTTGGTAGATATATTCCTAAGTATTTTATATTGTCTAGGGTGATTTTAAATGGTGTTTCTCTTTCTACCTCTTGCTGCTGTGATGTGTTGGAAATATATAGAAATGCTGATGGTTTATGTGCATTCATTTTGTATCCTGCAATTTTGCTAAAGTTGTTGATTATTTCTACTAGCTTTTTAGTTGATTCTGTAGGATTTTTTAAGTAGACCATCATATCATTGGCAAAGAGTGAAAACTTAGTCTCCTCATTGCCTTTTTTAATACCTTCAATTTCTTTTTCTTCTTTAATTGCTACTACTAGTGTTTCTAGTACAATGTTAAATAATAGAGGTGATAATGGGCATCCTTGTTTCACTCCTGATCTTATTGGGAAGACTTCTAATTTATCCCCATTCCATATGATGCTTGTTGATGGTTTTAGATATATACTGTTTATTATTTTTAAGAAAGGTCCTTTTATTCCTATACTTTCTACTCTTTTCAACAGGAATGGGTGTTGTATTTTGTCAAAAGCTTTTTCTTTCATCTATTGAGATAATCATGTGATTTTTGTTTGTTAGCTTGTGATATAGTCAATTATGTGGATAGTTTTTCTAATGTTGAACCATCCTTGCATTCCTGGTATAAGTCACACTTGATCATGATGGATAACCCTCTTGGTCACTTGCTGGAGTCTTTTTGCTAGTATTCTATTTAAGATTTTTGCATCTATGTTCATTAGGGAGATTGGTCTATAGTTTTCTTTCTCTGTTTTTGATCTACCTGGCTTTGGAATCAGTATCATATTTGTGTCATAAAAGGAATTTGGTAGGACTCCTTCTTTGCTTATCATATCAAATAATTTCTATAGTATTGGGATTAGTTGTTCTTTGAATGTTTGATAGAATTCACTTGTGAATCCATCAGGCCCTGGCGAGTTTTTCGTAGAGTTCTTTGATGGCTTGTTCAATTTCTTTTTCAGAAAACACTTCCACATAAATTCTTATTTAATTATCACAGCAACTCTGTTAAATAAATAAAAAGCAGGTAGCATTGTATCTTTTTAATCCGTTTATCCTTTTTTTTTAAACCTTACCTTCTGTCTTAGAATCAAATCCCAGGTATTGGTTCTAAGGCAGAAGAGTTCTAAGGGCTAAGCAATGGGGGTTAAGTGGCTTGCATGGGGTCACACAGCTAGGAAGTGTCTGAGATCAGATTTGAACCCAGCATCTCCTGTCTCTAGGTGTGACTCTCAATCCACTGAACCACTTTGCTACCCCTAATTGTATCCTTTTTAAAAATGAAGAAACTGGAGCTGAGAGATTAAGATATATTAAAAGAATGTGGAAAAACCAAAACTTGAACTCAACATCTTCTTATTCCAAGTACAGTGTTCTTTTGGAACATAGGGCCATACTTCTTTATCTGAAGGGAAAAGGGTTTTCTAGAAAAGGTACATTTTGTGACTGTGCGAATTATTTCTGTATACCTCAAATATAAAATACATCCACTTGGTATAATATTTTTCTCCATTTGAAATGTTTCAACCTAGATGAAGAAGCAAATTTTGAAGTCTCTGATTATTAATCTCAGCAAGGAGAACTCTATTATAACACAATTTACAAGTTTTGTGGCAGTTGAGAAAAGGGTAAGTATTGTTGTTAATAGGCAATTAAATTGTTTTATTTGTCTCAACTAATAAAATAAGAAAACTTAGAACTGTTAAATCATAGTTAATTATATTTGTTATTAAATTTATCATGAGAAACTTCAGTTATGTGGCATAGTAGAAAAACTAAGTGATATTTTGCTTTAAAAAATAAGTATCTTCCAGGATATTATAAAGCATAGGTATATTATTAATAATTATATAACTATTACTTCATTAATAGTAAGTAACACTATCTAACATTCTTATAGTGCTTTACACCTTTCTTTAACACAATCCTTTGAGACAGGTAATACAAATATTTTTCTCCCTAATTAAGAAAACTAGTGGACCTGAGAATTGAAGTTAATCTTTTAACCATTGCAAAAGTGGTAGACTATCCCGTGGCTCCAGTGGTTTGTAATAGGTGCCTATCAACAAAGTCTAGTAAAACAAACCAGTTCATTTCTGTGATGATGGAAAATTATAAAGACCACATGGGAGGAGTCTCATCTGTTGTGAATTATTGTCTGCATATCTGGCTGCATCAGCTTTATGAGGTTCTCTAGCATACTGACTTTAAACCTATACCTAGAATGTAATGGTCTGATGGGATAACAGGCAGTACCTGAAGAATACTACTTTGGTGGCAACGTTCTATTTTGGATCCTGCTGGGTTTTACATACATATACATATACATATACATATACATATACATATACATATACATATACATATACATATACATATACATATACATATACATATACATATATTGGCTCTTAAGGGACAGTAATTTTGTGTTAGCTGAGCCATTGAAAGGTAAACCATCCTGTAGTGATCCTTGACTCTCAGACTTTCCTATAAAAATAGCATACCTTGATTGGAATTCAACAAATACTTATTAAGTTACTCTAATTGCTGAATATTGTTAGGTCCTTCTGAATTTACTGTCGGGATGTTTTTGACAGAAGAGTTGATATGAGTAGCCTAATATAAGAAAAGCTTCTTTCCTAGATTGTTCAGTTATTTTTTCAGTTGTGACTCTTCATGACCCGCCTTGAGGTTTTCTTGGCAGAGATACTGGAGTGTCTTTCCATTCCTTCTCCAGCTTTCCTAGATAAACAATGACAAATTTACCTTTTCCCTAGGTAAACAATGATAAATTCTTATTTTTGGCTCTATTTTTTTCTAGACTTCATGGGGGCCATCAACTTACAGCTTTAACATTTTTTGGACAGCTATAACATTACAATATAATCAAATAGATTTTAGTTTTCTTTATAAATAGTCAAATGTAAACTCCATGAGAATAAGGGAAGATTAATTTATCCTCTTCCCTAGCACCTATAGCCCATGGGGAATGGGGAGCACTTAACAATTCATATAGTAGATCACTCAGACAAAAGTACCTCAAGTTCATTCCCTCAAGACCATAAATCACAAGCCTCCATTGATATATTGATATTTAACAGTTAACCAGAGGATATAATTAATTCAAAGCAAAATCATGTAAAGAAATAGCATAAGAAAAATAGCAAAAACAACATAAAAATAATAGCTAACATCTATATAACACTTACTATTTGTCAGGTACTATGCTAAGCACTTTACAATTAATATCTAAATTTTATCCTCACAAAAAAACCTTTGGAGGCAGGTGTTACTATCCTCATTTTATAGATGAGGAATTGAGGTGGCTAAGTTACTTGCCCAGGGTCACACAGGTAGTAAGTAAGTTTGAGGAAGGATTGGAACTCAGGTCTTCGTGGCTACAGGCTCTTTGGTGATCTATCCCCTGCATCACCCTGCTATCCTCTAATAAAATACTTCTTCAAACTTGGATACATTACCTTTCAAATTCCAAAACTAGTGGGAAATCTGGAACACATATAGACAGTACATACATGGGAAAGATGTGTGGTCATGGTCCAAAGGTGGAGACAACTCATACCACTGGGTCCTGTACAGCTACCAATGTGGTCTTTTTGTTAACTCTATTCCACATCTCCCTAGCTGGGGCAGCTCTCTTTTGGTCTTACAAGGTCACTTTATGATGGTGGCCTGCTGACCTTTATGATCACTGCCAGGCACAATCTTGTTGACCCTGAGGCTACAGAGTTTTTCTTTGCTTTTAGCCTCTGACTTAAGATCTTCACCAAAGTGGTCCCTCTTCCTCACAAAAAGCAGAGCAGTTTCTTTGATCACTGTCTTCATTCTGACCTAGAATAAGAAAGTTCATGTTATTCTCTATTTAATTGCCAAATACTAAACTGCTTTTTGTCAGTTCCCCTTTAGATGCTACTTTTCTAGCAAATTTCCAAGGAGTCTCTGGATTTGTTGTATCCATTGATGTATTCATCACCCACCTCCCCCACACAAAATCCTCAATCCCAAATCCATTTTGCTCTTTCTTAAATATGAGCAGTACAGGACAAGATCAGAGGACAATGTCTTCCCTTGCCTCGCTGAATCCCTAGCCTTTAAATGTGTATATGTGGCCAGCTAGAGCTTCTTTCATATTAAATTGAATTCACTACAATAAGTTACATTTTAGTTACTTTCCTGAAATTTTTTGAAGTTACTTAGTAATGGACATAGTTTATCCACTTTTGTAGCTAGTTAATCTCATGAATTTATTTTGGCTAGCTTCAGTTTTAGAAGACGATATTTATTGACCACATCGTCTAATTCTAGCAAGGTTTCTTATTTGGGGCTTACTGTTTTTGTGCATTGACTATGGAGTCATAATAGTTTTATTATAAAAACCATTTCTAAATTCATTCATTTTTACTTAGGATGGCAATAAATCATTGGATTCCTGTACTCCAAATATTTTCGAACTTATTGCCACAGAAGATGTAGACTTTCTGCCATACATGGATTGGGAAGTGGAACCGTTTGCTATGAAAAAGAAGGTAAGTCTTAATGCAAAAAAAGTTTGTCATATAACCTTAATTTATGATTATTTTTCAAGATGGATCCTCATAAGTCAGATTTGGCGGCCTCTCTCTCTCTCTCTCTCTCTCTCTCTCTCTCTCTCTCTCTCTTTCTCTCTCTCTCTCATTATGTTCTCTTCTCACATCTTTATTTTTTTTAATTGTTTTATTTTATTTTCAGTTCCAAATTCTCTCCATCCACCTTTCCATTTATCTATTAAATAGGGAATACAAAAATAAAAACCATTAAAAATATATATACTCATACAAAATAAATTCCTGTATTAACCATATTTTAAAAAATGTTTCAATATGCACTCAAATCTCATCTCTCTATTTAGAGCTTCTCTATTTAGAGGTAGATAGCATATTTCATCATGTGTCCTTTGAAACTGTGGTTGGTTCCATTGAATTGATCAGAGTTCCTAAGTCTTTCAGAATTATTTGTCTTTATAAGACTAATGTTGTATAAATTATTCTCCTAGTTCTGCTCACTTCACTTTGCTTCAGTTCATAAAAAGTCTTCCCAGGTTTTCTAAAATCATCCTCTTCATCATATCTTATAGCACAATAGCATTCCATCACAAATATATACCATACCTTGTTTAGCCATTTCCCAAATGATGGACATTCCCTAAATTTTCTAATTCTTTGCCAAAATTAAATTAGCACAGCTTTAGTTTTTGCATATACCACATCCTCCATTCAATTCAACAACTATCAACTGAACACCTCCTAGGTATGTTGAACTGTGTGAGGAAGTGTAAGGTGCTTTAAGTGATTAAGAAAATAAGAGATTATTTCGATTATGAAAGAACTTATACAGTACCCATATCCAAAAGGAGAATTTTTAGGTACACACATACACACACACATGCATATATATGTATATATATATATGCACAGATGAATCATTTAAATTACAGTGTAAATGGGTCATGATTAATTGCTGGCATACATGACAGAGAAAGTAAATTCAATGGAATCTCAGCCTTCGGAGAGGAGTGGTGAAATAAGGCCTCCCATTTGACTATCTAACCAAGTGCATTTTATTTCATGCTGTGCTTGTCTCCTCTGTAAAGAGGAATGTTGCCTTCCAAACAATGTTAAACATTCTTTTATCTTTTAGACCTACACATTTCAGTAATTCTGAACTCCTGGAGGTCATCATCCAAATCCTATTCCGTCATCTCCCACCTCCCAAGTCCTTATTATCATTAACCTCAACTCTCCTACCCCAGAATTCCAACCAAATACCATCCATCCCTTCTACTGTACCCTTGAAATGTCTGTTCAATAGGCAACAAATTTCCCTTTATCCTGAATCTTTCCACTTCCATCTCTTTTCATCAACCAGTAGTCACTGAAACTTGGCTCCCTCCTGATGACACAGCCTCCCTGGTCACCTTTTCCATTACTGGATCACATCCTTTTCTTCCTCTCAAATCACTGGTCAATGTGAATGAATTGGAATATTCCTTGCTCCATTACTATCTCCAGGTTCTCCCCCCATCTCTATCACTTAGTAACATTTCCTTCTTTAATGTCCATGCTATGCATATCTACCATACTTATCAAAATCCAGGTAGATGTCTGTGAATGTTTAGGTCATTCTCCTTCCTTCCTACCAGAGTTTGGTTTCTAGCTCACAATTTTTCTATCCTCTTTGATTCCTGCCCTCCTAATAGGTGACTTCAGTATATATATTGGCTCTCCTTCAAACCACCTTAACCACTCATTCAGTCAACTCACTTCTTATTCCTATTCTTCTACCCCATCTCTGCTGCACACATACATGGGCATACCTTTGATCTTACCATCACCCACAAATTCACGACTTTTGTGTTTAAGAATTCTGAAATCCCCTTATCTGACTCTAAGCTAATGGCTTTCTGCCTCTCCATCTGCCTTTCCTTACCAAACTCTAGTCTTCTTTCACACCATGTTCTCCAATCTCTCAACTCCTCAGTTTTCTCCCAGGTCATCTCCCCTGTACTAGGCATTCTCTCCTTTTTTCTACATCTTGATCCCTTTGGTGAATTATTTCAACTCTACACTGTTCTCTTCTCTTGAGTTCCTGGCTACCTTATGATATCAGCAATTGTACCATGCCAGGCAAGCCTCAGAGTTGGATGGCTTCTACCACTGGTTGCCTTAACTCCAACACTCATGCTGCTGAATGATAGTAGAAATAGCCTCAACTGGGCCCTCACTGCTTCTAGGCAATCTTTCTTTCTATACCTCCCTAATCAACTTACTGTATCACTTTCCACTGTAGCCTTTCTGATCTTTGCATCCCTTCTGAAACCTCCCCAGGGCTCCTGATCCCTAACCCTGGCCCCTACTCAGCTGAGAACTCTGCCTCATATTTTACAAAAAAAAATTTTTTTAGGCTATTTTCCTTTGAGAGATGCTGGGAAAGTGAAATTGGCAGGCCTTTGCAACAGCTTGGACAGGAGAGAGCAGTTTTTATGAAATGATGAGGTCAAAAGATGGATTGTAAAGTGTTAAGAAGTGAGCAAAAGGACAGAGAGTAGAGGCATCTATTGTAGGTGGCTTTTTCAAGAATTTTGGCCACAAAGGCTAGACAAGATAGAGAATGACAGTGGGCATAGAAAGATCAAGTGAGAGTTTTTTGAAGATCTCTCCTCTAACACCACCACTATTCTGGCACCAGCCCTCAAACCCTCACTGCTCCGGCCACACTGGAATGCAGAGAGCCTTGACAGGCAGACCCACCAACAGGACCTATATGTACAAAAATATTTGTAGCAGCTCTTTTGTGGTGGTAAAATATTGGAAACTGAGGGGATAGCAATCTGGGGAATGGCTGAACAAACTGTAGGATATGATTGTGAAGGAATGCTATTATGCTACAAGAAATGGCAAAAGGGATGTTTTGGTTTTTCTTAAACCTAGGAAAGCCTGATGTAGAGTGAAGTGAGCAGAACCAGGAGAACATTGTACAGATCAACAGCAATATTTTATTGATGATTAATTTTAAAAGACAACTACTCTCATTAAGACAATGATCCACAAAAATTTCAAAGCCCTCATGATGAAAAATGCTATCTACCTCCAGAGAAGGAACTCTGAATGTAGATCGAAGCATGCTTTTCCAACTTTATTTTTCTTACTTTTTTTACAACATGACTAATGTAGAAATATGTTTTTATGACTTCATATGTATAATGTATTTCATATTTCTTCCCTTCTTCATGGGCAGGAAAGGAGGAGAGAGAAAGAGAATTTGGAACTGAGAATAAAATTTTTTAAAAAATTTTAAAAGCTATATCAATAGAAAAATACTTATTAACTTGAAAATTAAAAGCAAAAAACTAGAAAGGAAGAAGCAGCTGCTAAGAGAGAGGTGGAAGCAATTGCTTCTGGATCCATGACCATCCAGTCCTGTGTGTAATTCCCATAGGAATTACAGGCTGCTATCCTGTATTATTGTGTCCTGAACTTATCCATATTGTACAAAGGGTGACTAGATTATAATAATAACAATTTAAAAATCTTTAGGAAACCTTTTAGTGTCTTAATTATTTAGTGATATTAGAAAGATTGATTTATATCTTATGTACCTTGTGTTTTTGATGTCTGTTGTCTTTATTTAAATTACTTTGGAAATCACCTCCTCAAATGTTCTTTCATTGGTAGGAGACATAGTTGTTCAACTTCTTTAAAGACTGAAATCTTGTATTTTGTTCTTTTTCCCTTTCTTACATGAAATACCAGTTGAAAAAACGTGTCAAAAATCTTTCAATGGAGCAACATAATTTTATGGTTCCTAATAAAGATACATCTGTATTTAAGTTAAGTTCAGAGAATGCTACTTTGGGGGACCTTACTCCTTGTTTGATGGCAGTTTCAGCACCACTTGGTCCAGACAGTCCAGAAAGAGAACTTGAACTGTGCTCAAGCTGGGAAGAGTGCTCAGGAATGGATGAGGAATCTCGTTCAGATTATTCATTAGAAATGACTTCTGGCACATCACTAAAAGCATCAGCAGATCTCCTTGCTTCTGACCAGGATGGCCATTCCAAAGCATTAAATCTTACTATGAAAGATTCAGAGAAGGCATTTTTATTTCATAAACGTGAAAATCAAGATAGGTACTATGCAACCCATTTCCCTCTTTCCTCTCCAGTTCCTCCCCCTCCTCTTCCTGTGGTTAATTCCTCACGTTTATTTGGTTCCTCCTTTGTTGCTCCTTATTCAGCTTCTGCCTTACCTACAACTACATTCCTTAGTCCTACTTTTATTCCTGCAAACTCTCTTTCTTCTCCTGCTTTAGACTACCTATCAGATGACATTTTTGACTCTCCTTGTTCTCCTCCTGATCTTCCTCCTTCTTCTTTTTCTCATACTCTTTCCTCTAATACTCCTCTATTTGGTCTTTCTCCTCCTGCTTCTTCTTTTTCTCTTCTTCCTCCTCCTCCTCCTCCTCCTGTTCCTTCTTTTTCTCTTCCTCCTCCTCCTCTTCTAGGTTCTGTTTCTCTTTCTCCTCCTCCTCCTCCTCCTCCTCCTCCTGTTCCAGCTCTTCCAGGTTCTGTTCATCTTTTTTCTAATTCTCAGTTAAATTCATTTGAGTTTCAAAGTAAAATGTATCAATCACCTTTAATGCTTAAGGAGAGGTCTGTTGAATCAACTGCCGCTTCTGCAGATGTTAGTTTAGGAGGCGAATCACTATTTTGGGAAAAACAAAAAAAGTTTGCATCAAGTCGTGGACTTTTTTTTGGACTGAAAAAAGATGGACAACTGCCACAACCCCTCCAGCCTCCTCTTCCTCCATCCAGAGATGTTGGATCAAAAGTAGTGACTTCAGGTTTCTCATTTAAAGAAAAAAATTCTGTAGAACAGAATGTTACCTCATCTGTAGCTAAGGTAAGGTAATGTGTTTTAAAAACAAACTTGGATAAGATCTGCATAACCATTAACATGAAAGTTTTCTTTACTGACTTTATCTTTGCCTTTCAGACACAAAAACCTGAGACTCATATGACCCACAAGGGAAGTTGGTTGATTGTTATTAAAGAGAATTTGATGCCTTGGACTCAGGTTTTTACTCTTCAGAATGAGGTATCTATCTTTCTCTATTAGTGATGGCTTGTCTCAGCTGGTCAGCACACAATGTGCCTGAACGTGACTGTTTCTTTTCAGGGAAAATTAAAATCAGTGCAAAGGCCATGGAATAAGGCTTATTTTATGAAGTTCTAGACTGATATTTTGTTTCTAAATAAGTTCTTGAGGGACAAAAACTTTAAATGTATATGTTTTTAAATTTACATATATTCTTCAGTATGAACCGTAGCCAAGTATAAACCTTTTATTGTGAATTTAATTTTAAATATATATATATATGTTCTATGCACACATGCATTTATGTTATATAATAATACATATATTTTCCTCTGCTTCATCTCTTTAGAATATAGATATGTTTCCAAATGTAATAAAAATCAAGAACTCATCCTGTCATACACTAAGCAAGTGAACATTCTATACAGAAGTTCCAGATGGGCCATGTGGAGGCTTCCAGTAACATAAACAATATTGATACTTGGACATTAGCCTTGAAAATTTTTTCATACTGAAAACATTTATAGTCCAGATTCATTAAAAAAAAACTTTACTGATAGCCTACCTTTCTATTTATAAATGTTATTAGGCATTTTAAGTTCTATTATGTCCAAAAATTATAGTATGGTATCATATTTGAGATTTATTGGACTCTATTATGCATTTTATTATTATAGGAATAAATTTTTTTAAATCTTGATGAAATTAAAATATAAAATGAATGAAACTGAAATTTTAATTGTCATTCTTTTTCCCCTTAATTTTACAGGAGGGTTTTTGGAAACTTAGCCCTGAACTTGGACTTATTTTAAACCTGAATGTGAATCATTTAAACATCTTTCTTGTGCAAAAAGGCATTCACTCCCTAGGTAACTCTGTTTCTTTCCAGTATTCATCAAATGGAATGATTATATTTATATTAACTCGAAACCAAATTTTTGGTGTTCTGCATTCAGAATAATTGTATTTTTATGCTTACCTTAAAAACCTCTGAATCATTAAATATTTTGAGATTAATCAAAGGTTTAACATTGGTCATATCTTGATTGTATTGCGGAGTAGAAGATATTGATACAGCTTCAAAATTTTGACTCGAGCAATGTTGTGAAAAGAGGGATTTGGAGTGAAGAAGATTTGGGTTTGAACCTTTTTCTGTTGCTATTGCCTGGGTGACCTTGAGCAGTACCTTCATTTCTCTAAGCTTCAGTTTGCTCATTCGTGAAATGAGGCAGTAGAACTAGATGATCTCTGATGTCCCTTCCAACTCTAAATCTATGATCTTGTGATCAAAAGAATGCAATTAAAGGCAGGATGGTAAACCACTAGTCTGCAGGCTAAACATAGATTTTTGACTTAATTTCACTACTTCTTAGGGAGAAATGCTGAGAAGTAATAGCCCACAGTCATGTCTGAATTTATGTCTCTAGTTATGATTGGCCAATAAACATCTCTTAAGCTCTTGTGTGCAAAGCACTCTGTTAGGTGATGGCAAAACAAAAATGAAACAATCCCTGTCTTCAAGTCAATTGAGGGGTGGGGTACAGCATGAATGCAGAGAAGTAAGTGATCACTTGAGAAGAGAGAAAGCATTAACAATTGCAGGAACAGTAACAACAGGAAAAGCTATATTTAAAAGATGACACTTGAGCAGAACTTTGAAAAGAAGATGGCATCTTGGGAAGCAAAGGCAAAAAAAGGAGGCAGCCTGTGGTGCAAAATGTTGAGTCCTGTCACAATGTGACATAATATTGTTTCTTCTGAATAACAAAATAAATTCAAATGAAGTAAAAAAAAAATGTTGAGTCCTAAGAACAGCTGGTGGGACAACTTTGCTTGCAATATCAAATGAGTGAAGGAGAAAATTTGAAATAACCCTGGAAAGATAAACTGGAGCCAGATGGAAAGCGCTTTAAAAGCCAGGCTGACAATGTGTTGTTGCTTTGTTTTGCTTGACTCAATAAGAACTAATAAGACAAGGTTCTTTTGGGATGGGAGTAGAGAAAGTGATGTTAAAAAGAAAAGAATCAATAAAGCATTTACAAAGAAAGAAAATAAGGAGATTGCATCTTATTCTAGAAAAAGGAAACCACTGAAGTTGAATAGGAGAACGACATTGTCTAACTTGTTGTTTAGTAATATTAATTTGGTGGCCATGTCGAGCATGAAGTAGAGAGGGAAACAGTAGACTACAGAAAGAGCAAATAGGAGACAATGGCAATACTCTAGGCTAGATTTTATGAGGGCCTGAACTGGGTGATACCATGTGAGGAGATGGCAAATGATAATACTATTACACATCAATTAAAATGGTCAGACCACATGTGAAGTACTATTTTCAGTTTTAGCTGCCACTGTTTAATGGAAATATTAATAAACTTGAGCACATTTTGCAAAGGGCAATTAGAATGATACAGGGACTGGAGATGATGCCACCATTATCAGTTAACAGGCGATATTCGCCCTGACATTTAAGGGGAATGTGGTAATTGTCTTCAAGTATTAGAAGGGATAGCAATTTGAAATGGATTCAATATGGATTAGATCTTTTCTTCTTGGTATCACAAGACGGGACAAAAGTGTAGTAGTTGCAGTCAGTCAGATTTAAACCTGATATAGATGAAAACTTTCCTAACAATCAGGGCTTTTTAGAAACTGAACTGAATTGCCTTTGAAGGGAGCAAGTTTCCTGTCGCTGAAGGTGTTCAGAGGGAGGTTTAATAACTACTTCTCTAGGCTGTTGTATAACATATATCTGGTCAGGTATGTGTTCAGCCAGGTGACTCTCAGAGTTCTTTTAACACTGAGATTCTGGGACTATATCAATCCACACCTCCACAACCAGCCTAATGAAAGCTTCTTTGAGTTTTACTTGCCATCAGCTTTTCCATCTCTCACTATTCTATTCTGAAAATTCTAAAAGAGTTAGTTTAGGCTAGTCTAGCTAAGGTATCTTATGACTTAAGATAGCACCAAGCTGACTTAACATCCATCCTTTGAATACCTGAGACTCATATCCAGTGCACAGCTCTGAGCTCAATTCAACCTTTGACTTGTTACTAATCCCCAAGATGTACATCATAGTCCCTAGCCCCACTGAAGTTTTTCTGACCCACGGTGGATAGAAAACTAGACATGGAGTCAGAAAGAACTGAGTTCAAATCCTTCCTCAGATACTAGCTATTTTGTCCTTGGATAAATCATTTAACCTTTGATCTCAGTTTCCTCATCTATTAACTGAGGATAATAATAGCAACTATATCACAAAGTTGTTGTGAAGATCAAATGAGATCATTTATGTAAGGTGCTCTGGAAACCTTAAAATTCTATATTAATGCTATTATTACTAGCTATTATGCTCTACGTTTACTAATAAAACCAGTTTATCAATAGGAGCCCAAGCACTAATGTTTCTTGTTCTGGATTTCTACTCTGGTCCCAAACTTTCGCTCTTTGTAACCCAGAACTTTCTGTAAGAAGTAGGGGTCAGGTGAGAAACTGGTGGTGCCATCTCCCTTTCCTTCCCACTGGTCTAATGAAAGAGTTTGGTTGAGGAAGAAAAAACTATGATCATTAGAAGAGCCCTTTCTATTTCAATACGATGAATTTGCAATTTAAAGACAGGGGCTGGTAGAAATGAAAAGGACTATATAGTTTTGGGACTTTTTTTTATAATTAGATCAAAGGAGCTCTAATATTCAGTAAATTTTTTTAAAAATACCAGTCATGCTTTTGGGTACCATTTTGGAGAAGAATGCATTTTCTTTTGTTCTTTCATTTATTACTATAATTATAATAATTTTTAAATGTGTTTTTAAATAAATTATTCATTTCTTAAAATTGAGTTATGAATTCTCTTTGTCTTTATTCCTTCAATCCATTGAAAGACAAGCAATGTGGTATCAATGAAAAATGTGAAATCATGCATAACATATTTCTATATTAACCATGTTGTAAAAAAATCAAGAAAAAAGTGAAAACATTATAAGAAGTAGGCATTTTAGAAAATAATTTTTAGGGATTTTACTATAAGAGTTCAACCAAATTTTGTTTTGGTTTAGAGCAAAGACTTTTTTACTTTAAACTACAAAAAGTTTAAGAACCCCCTTTGAATATGTAATCTTCAGCTTGAAGCTAGGCATTTAACTAAGACTCTCCTCACTGGCAAAGAGAAAACTCAAGTGCTCTGCCCCTTCACCATACATACATGATCTTAAGAGTTTTACTCCAAAAGATCCATGATTTGGGGCAGCTGGGTAGCTCAGTGGATTGAGAGCCAGGCCTAGAGACAGGAGGTCCTAGGTTCAAATCTGCCCTCAGACACTTCCCAGCTGTGTGACGTTGGGCAAGTCACTTGATCCCCATTGCCTACCCTTACCACTCTTCCACCAAGGAACTAATACACAGAAATTAAGGGTTTAAAAAGAAAAAAGAAAAAAAGATCCATGATTTAATCAGTGTGGATAATTTCTGTACCTAAGCAGAGTGAAACCCCTGCCCTACCTTAATATTTAATTTTGTGAGTCACTATGGCCAAAAAAAGCATTACTATTTGATGGTCAAGTCACTTTTGAGTGATAAATATTTCTGAATTTAATTATTCTGGCTATCTACAACCAGCAAAAAGCCCATCACCAGTACCATATTCAAAGTCTTTCTAGTTTAGTAGAACCACCACAAATTTAAATGCTTTTATGTTGATATAAAATAGTGTGACTTTTGTATACTATTCTTATATGTATTTAGTATATTATATATTATATGTATTTTAATAGATGATATATTTTTAATCCCTTACTTTACATCTTAGAATTAATTGTATATATTGGTTTCAAGACAGAAGATCAATAAAGGCTAGGAAATGGGGGGTTAAGTGACTTGCCCAAGATCACACAGCTAGGAAGTGTCTGAGGCCAAATTTGAACCCAGGACCTCTCTCATCTCTAGGCCTGGCTCTCAATCCACTGAACCCCTAGCTATGTTAAGGACATTAAATGTGTCTGTTAAATATTGCTTCTTCAGAGTGTTGTTCTGCATAAGGTTTCAAGATCTACTATTATGTTTTCATGTTTTTCATACTATTAATATTCTTAATTGGAAATGACTATTAAAATAGACTTTTCTTTTAGGTCTCAAAGGAAAAGAGAATGTACTACAGCTGATTGCCACATTTCTGGTGCTACAGCTCATTCGAATTAAACTGGAGCTAGAAGGGATAACAGTCAAGTCCCTGATGAAATTAGATGACTCAACTACTTACAGGTATGCTTTAAACAGTATTGAGCATAATTGAGCAATAACACTGTATTAAAGTACTATAAAATTTAAATAAGACTAGCAAGCTACTTCTGTCTAGCTCAGTGATGGGCAAACTATGGCCCTCAGGCCAGATGCAGCCCCCTGAAATGTTCTATCCGGCCTTGTGACATTTTCCTAATCTGAGGAATATAATGAGTAGGATATAATACAATGAAATTTCTACAGAGTTGCCTTAGAAACAGACTGACAGATGAGCATTTCCTTTCCTTTGGCCCCCTCTTTAAAAAGTTTACCCATCACTGGTCTAGCTCATAGAATTTAGTATAGTGCTAATTAATCACAATCTTAAAAAAAATGAAACCTCTTATTCCCCAAATAATCATCCTCTTTTCTTCCTCCCTGGTATAAGACCTCTTGAATTGTCTCCTTTTGATGTATCTACTTCCTTATCTCCTAAGCTCTCCTCAACCCCCTTATAATTTGGTTTCTGATACAACCACTCTATAGAATCTACTTTGTCAAAAGGTACCATTGCCTTACTAATTGCCAAATCCTGTGACCTTTTTTTAGTTCACATCCTTTTTGACCTCTTTAAATGAATAGTTGGTGCTCAATAAAAACATTTTGATTAAGGAAAAAATAATCTGAATTATGTAATATTTTAAAATAATCAGGTGTATTCCTTTCAAGGACATGCAGCAGATATAGTAAAAATGATTAAGCCAAGAAACATTGGCAAGTAGAGATCTTTTGGAAATGTGTTTCAATAAATGATTGGGAATTGGCACATACTATTGCCCCATTACATGTACTATGCAAATGAGTGCTTATACAGTCCTTGGAATCAATTTATCTTCTTAAGTAGGTGAAACATTTTTCTTATGTCTTATGTTATTAATTGATTTAGCAAGCAGCATGGTGTTAGTTTAAAAAGTTCTGGATTTGATGTAAAGAAAGACCTGTGTTAAAGTCCTATTTCTCATAACTTACTATTCTTGAGGACCACGAACAAGTCACCGAACTCTTCCCAGGGTTATTTTAAGAATCAATTGTGACACATATTAAAACCAGTGGAAATGTGCATCGGCCATGGGTGGGGGGAGTGCGGGGGGTGAAGGGGAAAGTAGGAGCATGAATCATGTAATCATGTTAAAAATGAATGTTATTAAATGTTAAAAAAAATCAATCAATTGTGATGATGTGTGTAAAAGCAAAAGCAATTATATTAAAGCAGTATAGAAACAGAATATTGTAAAGTATAATCATTGTTTAAGAGTGGGCCCTTTTTAGATTTCAGCAAAGTTTAAAGTCATAAATGGTAAAGATAGAGATGCTGAAATGGAAGAGTGAAGCCTTTTCAAATGCAAATAAAAATTTTTACACCATTTAAGGGACCAATATGAGGTCAATTGCACATGAAAAAGCCAGAATTGACAATGAACCCAGAACCAAAAGAGGGTGGGAACTATTTTTACCCCCAGTCACTCATTTGCCTAGATTCAGAAATTTGGGAAACATAGATATGTAAGGGTTACCTTCAGGTAGGGTTAAGTCCTTCACCAAGCCTTTAAAACAGGAAGAATTGTCAAACAGAAGCAGTTGCCCTGTGCCTCTTCTCAAAAGATGAGACCAAACTGAGGAACTAAAGCCCCAAAAGAGTGGAACCAGAACAGCTTCAGCCAGTAGCACTCTAGCTACAGAACACAATGGCACCCAGGCAAGCCTAAGGCTGGGCATGATAGAAACAAATGCTACCTATCAAAAAGTAAGTCTTGCAGGTACAGCTAAGTGGCTCAATGGATAGAGAGTCAGACTTGAAGATGAGAGGACCTGGGTTCAAATCTGACCTCAGATACTTCCTAGCTGTGTGACTCTGGGTAAGTCATTTAACCTCCATTGCCTAGCCATTACCACCCTTCTACCTTAAAACTAATAATATTGATTCTAAAATGGGAGGTAAAAGTTTTTTTAAAAAGTGAGCCTAGGGGGTTTAGCACATTGACTCATCCAACAGAGATGCTATACCCAATGACAGTGATGGTGATCCTCTTAGAGATGGAGTACTGAGCCCTGCACATCCTTCAGTGACCTTCATGAAGCCTGAAGAGAAGGAGCATCATCAGCCCTGCATTTCCTGAATTCTGAATTGGCCACAAGTGGCTTAATGCCATTGTGCTTTAAGTCTGGCTTTACTCTCTCCATCCCAGGATTTTATGTGTATTTGTGGGAGAGGATGCTCCAAGTTTGAAAGCAAGGGAAGAAAATGCTCTGTAATTACTATTCTTGCTATGTCTAACTATTCCTCCACCATTTTATATTTTTGGAGCTGAATTTTTGTTCCTAAGAGCAAGACTTTATATTTTTCTTTATTGAATTTCATCAGATAGATTCAACCCAATACTCTAGCCTGTCAGGTTCCTTTTAGATCCTGATTATGCTATCCATTGTGTCAGCTATTCTTCCCAGCTCTATTTCATTTACAGATTTGATGAGCATACCATCTCTGCCTTTTTCTATGCCAAGTCATTGATAGAAATATAAAACATCAGAGGCCAGACATAGTAGGGTACTGCACTAAAAACCGCTAATGACTAACTCTGAGTCAGGCTGTGTAAGTAGATCTCAATCCATCTGATTGTATTAATGTCTAGTCCCATGTTCTCCGCAAAAAGAGTATGAGATACTTTTATCAAAAGCAGTGCTAAAATGTAGTAATTCTGTCAAAAAAGGAAATGAGGTCAATCTGGAATGACTTGTTCTAGATGAAGCCATGCTGTTCTCTGTAATTCCCTTCTAAATGTTCACCAATTATTCCATTCTAGAATTTTCCCAGGAATAGATGTCAAACCTGTTGGTCTAGAGTTTGTTGACTGTTGGCATTACTTTTTGGAAAATCAGGCTAATTGTCCTTTTCTGATCTTGTGCTACCTATCCTATTTCCTGTGTTCTTTCAAATATTTCAGTGGCTCAGTAGTCATATCTGCTAGTTCTTTTAGGACCCAAGGATGTAGTTTATCTGAGCCAGGTGACTTGAATTCATCAAATGAAGATAGGTGCTCTCTTATTATAACCTTATTTATCTGGTTATCAATCAAGTCTTGGAAGGAATATTTTTCTCAATGAAACCACAGATCCATTAAAGTTTTGAAATATTCTTATTTCATAATTTGCCAAAGAATATAGTCATTACAAGAAGTAATAAGCCTCTCCATGCTTATCCAGATAGGTCCTCAGAAAACATAGTCTATTCTTGGATGCTATACCAGACCTTTCCAGCATGATGGAATCAAAGAGAACTTAGCTTTGCTGGCATAAAATTCAAGAATCCTGGACTCAGCTCCATTCCACAATGAAACACTAAGTAGGACTTTGTGGAAGTCGAACAGTACAAAACAATGCCAAAAGAAAAAAAAAATAAAGTATGGAATAGAATATAAAAGTTAAATACTTTTTAATTCTTATGACCCGAAGTCTTGCTCAAAGCAAAGCAAAATTTTCAGTACAATTTTATATCAAAGCCTACTCTTTAAGGAAATCCTCAGCACTCTTCACTGTTTTCTTCTAAACACAATGATATTAGAAATTTCATTCTTTATATTAGGAAGGCAGTAAAGTAAAACACAAATAACCCTTTCTTATTGTTTTAGGCAACCCAAATCAAGGTAAACTTTTAAAATATCTTATTAGAGCTTTTAAGTGCTGGTTATAAGGAAATATTTTCTACTTTTCAAATCATGAATCTTAATTACCAAATACTTAGTAGTGACTAATCTATGCCTAGGTATCAGAAATACAAAAATACAAAAAATGGTATAAGCTATGAACATTGCCTTTCATCATAATAACTAGAATTAACAGTTTTAAGGTCTGTAAAGTGCTTTGTAAATATCGCAACCTAGGGAGGTAGGTACTATTATTATCCTCATTCTACAAAAGAGGAAAACTTAGGCAGGAGGAGATGAAGTGACTTGCCTAGGGTCAACACAGCTAGTAAGTGTCTGAACTAGGATTTGAACTCAGATCCTCCTGACTTTAGCTCTAACACTTTATTGCAACACCAAGCTGCTTCTATTCGTTTGCAGGTTGGGAGACAGAGCTAACAGATGAAATGGCTAATAATAATAATAATGCATTTCCATAACACTTTAAAGTTTGTAAAGTATCAGGCATACATTTCTCACAACAATATTGTGAGGTACATGATGCATATTTTACCCCTATTTACAGATGAAATTGATACTTGGAGAGATTAAGTGCTTACCCCTAGTCATATACCTAACAATTCTCTGAGGCTGGATTTGAATACAGCTCTATGACTACAGATGTAACACATTACCAAGTCATATTTCCTCCCTAGTAAACCATCTTTAAATGTTAGCTTGTTGGTTTGCAGTATGAATTTAGGTAAAGGAGGAAGTCAATATAGGCTAGAACAGTCTGGGAAAGATTAACAGAGAAAGTACTTTTTGAGTTTTGGCCTTGAGTCATTTGAAATGGCTAGGATATGGGGAAATGAAAAGACCTTGGAAGGATGCTCTGGGCAGTGATAATAGATATAGGAATAAGAAGGGCTATGCTAGGGATAAGACCTAAATATGCAAGGATCTTTGTTATTAGGCAAGGATATGAAGAACAGGCAAAAGAATTTGGTTATTTGCTTGGAAATAGTACTTTTAATTAGTTGTTTTTGTTAAATGTAAAAACAGTATTCCTAATGCTTTCATTTCATATGATTTCTTCTAAGCCACAAGCCTGGCTTCATATATAGCCAGATAATAAGGTCTAACAATCCCATTTATTCTTAGATCCTGTGCCACATCCTGGAGTTTCGATGCAGTAAAAAAAGCAGTGGAATGGGTAAGAAGAACAGAAGCACAATATGCATCTCTTTGCTCTCGACTTGAATTGGGCAAAGACTGGGACTCTGCCACCAAGCAATTGTTGGGAATTCAACCAATAAGCACCAGATCCCCTCTTTACAAAGTGCTTAATTGCAGTCAAGGCTAAAGTTTGTCAAATTGTATTTGAGGCTTTTTCTTGTTTGCGTATGTAAAGTACATTTATTTGAATAGAAAATTACTAAAATGTAATATGTTGTTATATTCAGCTCACAAGCCAGTCATTTGAAAATCATATAAAATAAATTACTTTATAATAAGTACATGTTATCTGTCGGCAACAAAAGAATAATTATGATATAGAAAATTTAGTGTTTAACTTAGTTTGATATTTTGATGGGATTAATTCTTTGATTTCAGTGCTTAACTGCTTAATTTTGACTAACATAAACATTTGTAAAATTCATTAAGTTTATCTAAAGGAAATCATTGTTTACTGAGTTAGAAAAGGGATAGCGAGTATGTCATACTTAGGATTAAGACCTAGGAAGCAAAAAATGTTCAGTCTATAGAATTGTACAAGTTCAATTACTATAATAAAGTAAACACTTGAAATAATCCATTCCTTCAGAATTCTTCTGTACTTCCATATGATTTAATTTTATTTTCCCAGTGAGTTATTGGGTTGTGACACAGTAAGCACTACAAATATCATCACTCCCATTTTGCAGAAAAGGAAATTGAAGCACACAGAAGGTGAGTGACTTGTCTTAACAAGTGGTAGAATTAGGAGTTCAACCCATGTCTTCTGTAGTCAAATAATGTCTTCTGTTCCAAAGTTAAACCCCCACCCCAACAAACCACAGCTCTCAACAAAAATAAGTAAAAATACGCATAAAGAAAAAGTAAAAGTAATGTTTTAATTGAATGAGCCTCTAGCATTTACCAAGGTAGCACTGAGTAAATTAATAAATATTTTTTAAGCTTTTTTTTTTGTACTCACTAAGTCTACCTGAAGTTCTACTTCCTCTGGCCTTCTTTTCTTTCTTTTTTTTTTTTTTTTTTTGTATGTTATTGTAGTCATTTCATGTACAGTTTGATTCTGCTGATCTGGCTTTGGCATAATGGTTAAAGAGCCTATGTCAGAGTAGATCTGGAAGACTTGAGTTTGAGTTCTGTCTCTCACATACTCTGGCTGTGTGATCTTGAGCAAGTCACTTAATTTTTCAATGTGCTGATCTCTGGAACTGTCAATTATAGAGCAAATGCTGATCAGTATTGGCAGAGGAAGCTTCCTTTCTGGGTATACTCCATACCAATGAAATCACATTCACAATTCATGGTTTGCAGCTTGTCTAAAAATATATAGAAGTTTGTGTGTCCCTCAAACTCAATGAATGAGTCATGAGGGTAACTGGCAGCCAAGAAAGCCAGTGTGATCTTGGGCTACATAAAAGAGTCCCATCTAATAAGAAAGATCTGCAGTTGGGTCCAAGGACTTGTGGCACTGAACTCTTTCCCTCTTCCAAGGGAACCCTTGATTCCTACCAATTCAGTCTTGGGAATCCTGGCCTCCAAAGACAAAGGACTAGTTCCTTTTCCTTCACATTTTTCAGCTCCTTAAAGCTCTTCCTTGGGAGAAAATTACTTAAAGTTTAGACCCTGGTCTTCCCAAAAAGTGGGAAGTAGAACAGTACTTAATGTACAATACAATTTATTTTTTATTTTTTAAATCTATACTTCTTGCACAAAAAAAAAAGAAATACTAAAAGACACAAAAGGCCCACAACTTCTTCTAGCTTTTGATGTAAAGTAAGAGTCATGTGACTCTTCCTTTCACTTAAACACCTGGAGGCTTTTGTAGGGTAATTAATTGCCCTAATTTCAATATTGTTGTCCTCTGTTTCTTCCCATTTAACTCCTTCAATAAACCTTTAAACACACTGTGGTTATTAAGGAATCCTTGTTTCTTTTCCATTAGCACAATATCATTATGATGAATATTTTTTAGCCAGTCTGAAAGAAAACGAAGAGGCAAAGCTCCAAGCAAATAAAAAGTTTATT
The DNA here is from genome assembly GCF_016433145.1 of Gracilinanus agilis. Classification (NCBI taxonomy): domain Eukaryota; kingdom Metazoa; phylum Chordata; class Mammalia; order Didelphimorphia; family Didelphidae; genus Gracilinanus; species Gracilinanus agilis. The sequence goes on along the minus strand of NC_058132.1, from coordinate 149,579,564 downwards.
GAGAGAGATGGGGTTCCTCAGCAAATCTGGGTCATTAGGCTTCCTCCCACCTAAAACCCTTGAATAGTAGTTTTCCATCTGTTATATATCCCAACACTTCCTCTTGCTAGACTTCTAGGGGACAGGTCACTGGGCCCAAGGCCATTCTCCACCCCATCCCACCCCCATTCCCTCAGACAGGCCCCAGATGTTAAAGGCCAGTGCCTTACAGGGTAAGGGGATAAGCCTTTATAGTAGTTTCACTTACAGCACCTGTTCAGAGATCATGACCCAAAGGTCTTTCCCTGGGAGGACACTCAAAGGGCTTAGCCTTCAGCCCTTTCACTTAGAGAGTGTACAGTGGGCATTGCCTCCCACAAATGAGTCACACCTTCTACTCAGGGTACACTGGCCTTCTGCTTGGGTGGAGTTACAATTTACTGCAACATGCTGGTTTATAGAAAATTACAGTATAAAAAAAGAAGTAGCTAATTATACTGTATTAGTGTAATAGTTAATGCCTTAGTTTTTACTTATAACCCTATAAAGTAATTATAATTCTATTAATCACTAATCAATCATTATCTCAGATTAATCACTTCCTTTGGCTAAATACTGATTGATTCTAATATATGGGTTCTTATTTTAAAAGGTCAGGAATTCTCATTCTCTTCATCATTATCTATCTCCTTCCAGTTGATCAGATAAATTTACCTTCTGAGGTTTCTCTTGACTCTTGTGTTTATATTCAAAATTCCTACTTAGCTCTATTCTTTTCCTTAGGAATACTTGGAAATCTTCCATTAAAGATCCATCTTTTCCCTTGAAGCATTATGCACAGCTTTAAAGGGTAAAGTTATTCTCTTTTACCTTTTGGAATAATATATTCAAGATCTTTTCTTGTTCATGGTAGAAGCTTCCAGATCTTGTGTGACCATGACAGTGATATCATGGTATTTGAAGTGCTTCTTTCTGGTTATATACAGTATTGTATCTTGAGAGCTTTGGATTTTGGCTATGACAATCCTGGGACCTCTGCTTTTAGGGGTTCTTTTCAAGAGGTGATCGATGGTTTCTATTTTTACCTCCAATGTATCTGGGTAGTTTTCATTTTCTATTTCTTGAAATATGCCCAGGTTGTTGGGTTTTTTTGGTGTTTTGTTTTTTTTTTGGGGGGGGGTTATGGTTTTCAGGGAATCTAGTGAGTCTCAAATTATTTTTCATTGACTTGTCTCCTAGAGTGGTTTTTATTATCAGCTCTCTTACCTTTTCTTTGGCATTTTTTCCATTTCTTTATTTTGTTCTCATATTTCTTCCTATTTCATGCAGTCCTTAATTTCTGTTTAGTCTTTCCTAGTTTTCAGGCATCTGCTCCTTGGGTAAGGCTTACTAATTTCTCTCTTCTAAGATACTTATTCTCTTTCCAATTCTTTCTTCAAGAGCTTTGACTTTTTTTTTAATCTCTTGCTTCATTTCTCCTAGATATACATGTAGTCCTTGTGAATAGTCCATTTATTTTTCTTTTGAGCCTCTGCTCACACTTGTTCCTTCCTTTAAGGAATCTTTAGGTTTGCATTCATTTTTTAGTACTAGTTAATGTTTTCTTTGTTTTACCTTTATAGCTTTAGTTCCTGAATTATGGCTTTGAGCCAGGGCCAGGTTTGTCTGCCTGTTTTGGGGTAGGATGGTTGGCTCTGTTTGTTGACTCTGAGTACCCTGATTTCCTGTACTGATCTCTACCTCTTAGGCTTTGGACCTTTATGATCTTTTTTTTTTAAATATTTTTCAACTCATTAGTTTTTTTTTTTTTGTTTGTTTGTTTGTTTTATTTTAAGCCCTTAACTTCTGTGTATTGACTTATAGGTGGAAGAGTGGTAAGGGTAGGCAATGGGGGTTAAGTGACTTGCCCAGGGTCACACAGCTGGGAAGTATCTGAGGCTGGATTTGAACCTAGGACCTCCCGTCTCGAGGCCTGGCTCTCAATCCACTGAGCTACCCAGCTGCCCCCTGACGTTCAGAATGCTGGATCTTCAGTGCCCTCTTTGACATCTCTGGGCAGTGTTAAAGACATCAGGACCATGCAATGTCTTGATCTGAGCTTTGTTTGCACTGGTCACAGCTACTTCCCACCTTCCAAAACATCCATCCTGGGGCTATCTGAGCAATGTGGGGATGGACAAAGAATTTTCTGAAGGGTTCCCTTTGTTCTTACTGCTCTGGACCTAGATTGACCCCCTTGTTTTTGCATGATACACATATATTTGTTCATTGTATCACCAAGAACGCAATAGGTTTCTTTGCCTTCCCTTGCCCTGGCTTTGCTAAGTGCCATAGTTTAGTAAGAACATTGATCAGCTAGAGATTGTCTAAAGGAAGGCAATCAAGGTGGTGGTTAAATTCATGCTAACTATAAATCAGTTGAAGAAATTATGGATTAATTTAGTCTGGAGATATATAAGTGGTGCAGTGGATAGAGTCTGGACCTGGAGTTGGAAAGATCTGAGTTCAAATCAAGCCTCAGACTCCAGCAAGTCATTTAAACTGGCTGTATCAGTTTCCTCAGTTGTTAATAATAGTACCTCCCTTCTGGAGTTGTTGTGAGTATTAAATGAGATACTTATAAAGTGTTTGGCATAGTCCCTGACACATGGTAGGCCCTTTATTCAGTGATGTGATACTTGTTATAAAATATCTTAAGATTTGTCATGTGGAAGAAAAATTAAACCTGTTCTGTTTGGTCCTAGAATGTAGAATGGGAAGGTGATGGGTACAAGTTGCAAATGTAGCAAATTTAAGCTTGATGTCAGAAGAAGAAGGAAAAAAAACTCTTACCAAGACTATCCAAAAATGAAATGGGCTGTCTTGGGACACCATGGGTTTCTTCTTACTTGAGAACTTTAAACAAATGTTGGATGACTTACTTGCCAACTATAATTTAAAGCTTCTCTCCCCCCCCACCCCAGGGACCAATTGAACTAGATAGCCACTGAGAATCCTCCCTGAAATTCTGTAATGCTATAAAATAATTCTGTTTTCATTAAAGTAATTGTTGCATTTATATTTTTATGGACATTTCCAACTATTGAATCTTATTAACATCTTAGCCTGAGATTTCTTAGGTACACTCAGTTCCTTCTTAATTTCATTTCCTCCTTGAATTCCTTCAGTGTGCCCATGAATTCTTTTTTCTCTACATTTATAGGATTTTCAAAATAGAGTTAGTTGCTCATAATTCTCCTATCCAATTAAGTTCCTACTTTTGGTAGTAGATGTATGTCCAAAAGAGTAATTCTGTGGCAAATTAGTTTCAATGCTAGGGAACAAAGAAGAAAGCCCACAAAACCAACAACAACAAAACCAAAATTTATGTATCCAAATAATCATAGAGGATATTCTTTACAGCAATATAAAGGGTTAAAGCAAGAGGTGACTCCAAATCTTCACCCATCACAATATGGGAGAATGGGATAACACCTCACAAAGATGTTCCACTTTCTGGCAGTCTAAAGCAATGACTGGTGGGGAAGCAAGACTTTTTCTGTTGCCTCTGCTCCCCAATGTGATATAACTCTTAATTCTATTGAGGTAGTTTCTAGGCTAAACCATGAGATTAGGTGAAATGAACTATTTGATTAACATATACTCAAGGACTTTTCAGTACTTCTATGTTGAGGTGTCTTGAATCTGTGAAATGGCAAGCAAGGAAAGGGGCAAAGCTATAATACCACCCCCCGCAATATAATATATACAATATGATGTGTATGTATATGTGTGTATATATATATATATATACACACACACACACACATAAGAGAAGTCCCAGACTCATCTGTTTCAGACTGAATAGACCTTGAAGTGTTTGGGAACCCCAGTTAGGATGGGACTAGTGGACATAGTCAAGTGTTAAATACCCTTTTTTTGTCTTAGTAGTGTATTCCATTATATTAATAAAGCCCTTTCCAGGAAGCCCAGCTCTTGGTTTGACCCTTTCCTTTTGTATTCATTGTAGTAGAGGAATCCTTGATACCCCAGCTGCTGGCTGCAATCTCTTTCCCAAACCTGCTTGCAACCTGTCAATGTATGTTTCTAGTACCGAGTTCCTTAAAGGGTATATAAAGGATATATAGGACCCTCAGGTTCTTTTCTTTGGAGAATCATCTAGCCTGGTGATCCTCCCAGAGATACTGTCCCCAGAGCCCCAGAGTTCCAACTCTGTGTAATATCTTGGTGCCTGGCTCTGTGATAGCAGCTGATTATTAGACCTATCTTTTTTCCTGATTAAAGACTTGTTTTTTGCTGACTACTTTAATAGTTCTGTGTTATTTCCAAGTTAACAATGGGAAGGAAATAAAATCCTGGTTATACAGTTTGGGTGCCCTTTTCTGTTAAAGAACAGTAATTAGGAGCTTAACTTGCATCTAAAAATTACTTCCCCTGGATGAACAGTCTTCAACATTTATTACATATCTGCTATGTACTACTGTGCTAAGTGCTAGGGATACAAAAAGAGGCAAAAAACAGTCCCTGACCTTAAGGAACTTAAAATCTAGTGGGAGAGAAAACAAAGCAAACATATATACACAAAGCAAGCTATATGCAAGATAAATTGGAAATAATTAATAGAGGAAAGGCACTAGAATTATGAGGTATTGGGGAAGATTTTCTTTAGAAGGTGGAATTTTAGTTGGGCCTTAAAAGATGCCAGGGAAGTCAGTAGGCAGAATGGAAGAGTATTCCAGACGTAGAGAACACATCTGGAACCAAGAAACTGAGTGTCTCTTTCATAATGGAGCAAGGAGGCCAGTGTCAACCAAGTCAAAGAGAATTTGGCAAGGACTAAGGTAGTCTAAAAAGTAGACTATAAAAGTAGGAGGGCTAGGTATAGAGGAATTTGAATGCCAAACAGAGCATTTTGCATTTGATCCTAGAGATAATAGGGACTCATTGGAGCTTATTGAATGGGGGGAGGGGTATGTGTGTGATATAATTGAACCTTTGTTTTAGGAATCACTTTAGTGGCTGAATGGAAGATAGATTGGAATGGGATGAGACTTGAGGAAGTTAAGGGACTAGCCAGCTATTGCAATGGCGAGGTGATAAGGAATTGTACCAGAGTGGCTGCAGTGTCTGAGAAAAGAGGGGGGTTTATTTGAGAGATGTCACAAAGATGAAATTTGCTGGCCTTGGCAACAGATTGAATATGGAGGGTCAGAGATAGATTGAGCAATCCATAATGACTCCTTGGTTGAAAACCTGATGGATTGGGAGGATGGTGTTGCCAACAGTAATAGATAGGAGGAGGGGTGGGTTGGGGAGGGGAATGAATTTTATTTATCTATCTGAAATTTTATTTATTTATCTGAAAGGCAGTTGGAAATGCAAGATTGGAAGTCCTCAGAGTATAGGGTTAGATAAGTATATCTGAGAAACATTAGCATAGAAATGGTCATTAAATCCATGAGAGTGAATGAGATCAACAACAGTAAGGGAACCAATACATATAATTATAGTCTAGTCTCCCCTTTCTGTGAGGATAGTGACCACATTTGGTCCTAGCCTACTCCTTTCCCTTCTTGGCAGGAATCAAGGTCTTCCATGCAGAAGGATAGAGAAAGGAGAAAATAGAAATTCTTGCCATTTGCAGAAGGTCTAGATATTCCAAAACCCCTTTAAAGGTCCCAGAGAACCCTGGGTAGGAGTGAGATATAAAATACTTGTCTTTCAGGCAATGAGGCTGGGATGAAACTTGTAGTGTTACACTTAACTCTCTTCACCTGTTTTCTCATCTGCAAAATGAGTCTGGAATAGATGACTTCTAAGAAAACTTTCAGCTTTAAGTTATTTAAGAATTGGAACCATGCTTCATTTGCCTTGCATCATCCTCAGTGGTCTAGGATCCAATATTTCTTCACTTCAGCTTCAGAAGATCAGTACAATTGGGCCTCATATCTGTTGAATTAGGTACCTTCATTTAGCCATAAAAAAATTGGAAAATTCCAGGAATTAAAAACACAATAACCAGTTCATAAGTTTCAAACCACCCACCAAGTTGAGTACAGGCTATAATATGGTGAAGTCCACCAGCCAAGTACATGATTCATCTGTGTGTGTGTGTGTGTGTGTGTGTGTGTGTGTGTGTGTGTGTGTTTGTGTTGTTGTTATCCTTTGTTTTCAAAGAGGACTAATAATATCACAGCATGATGTCTTGGCATCCCATGAATTGGACTCAAATGAGGTAGTTATAAAGAGTTGTTAGCCTCACCCTCTCCCAGAGTCAGCAAAGCCCAGTGGCAAGAAAAAAGTCAGGATAACTAGTGATAGCCTAGGATACAGTGGATGACCTTGATGTCTTTGATCTAAAAGAGATACGTTTTACAGGAGTGGAGCCTGCTGCTCATGCTACAGTTTTTTTGAACCACGGATGAGAGTAGAGTGCCAGGTAGATGAGCAGCCTGTGATTCAGCTGTGGTTCAGCAAGCCCTTACACCAAGGTTCTAGTTCTCTTTAAACACCCATCCAATCCAATAGAGCAGGGGTTGGCAACGTATGGCTCTCGAGCCATATCTGGCTTTTTTGAGGGCCAGATATGGCTCTGTCTGCAGGAGCCATAAAGTCAATTTTTTTTCAGGCGCTGTTACAGGAGTGCGCACTGTGAGCACTGTACGGCTCTCACGAAATTACATTTTAAAAAATGTGGCGTTTATGGCTCTCATGGCCAAAAAGGTTGCCGACCTCTGCAATAGAATAAGGTACTATATAATAATTTACATAGTACTTTATTATTGTATTTAATGTTAATATCTTACCATCAATTAAACATTATCATATATGTATAAGAAAACCACTGTTTTCTTATACATATATGTGTGACTGTCATCTATGATAGGTTTTGGAATGAATCCCGAGGATATGGACCGATGAAACTAATAGTTTCATCAGATTCTTTTTGATTGTAATTGTATTTCTAGCACTTGGTACAACTCCTAGTTCTTAGTAAGTTCTGAATATACTTTATTTTTTATCTAAAGCCTTTCAGAATCCCTCTTAATACTAATACTTCCCTCTATTACTCCAATATATTCTGCATATATCTTGTTTGAATATATAAATAATTGTAGTTGAAAGCAAGGACTCTTTCTTTTCTTTGTATTCCCAGAGCGTAGACAATAGTGATTATATAGTAGGCACTTAATTATTTTTTAAATTTTTATTTTTTAGAAAAATTTTCCATGGTTACATGATTCATGTTCTTACTTTCCCCATCACTCCCACACCGCCCCCCATCAAAGCCGATGCGCATTTCCACTGGTTTTAACATGTCACCAATCAAGACCTATTTCCATATTATTGATAGTTGCATTGGTGTGGTCCTTTCTAGTCTACATCCTCAATCATGTCTGCCTCAACCCATGTGTTCAAGCAGTTGTTTTTCTTCTGTTTCCACTCCTGTAGTTCTTCCTCTGAATGTGGGTAGCGTTCTTTTCCATAAATCCCTCAGAATTGTCCTGGGTCATTGCATTGCTGCTAGTAGAGAAGTCCATTACATTCGATTTTACCACAATGTGTTAGTCTCTGTGTACAATGTTCTTCTGGCTCTGTATAGCAGGCACTTAATAGATGCTATTGGCTGATTTCACTTGGTTATTTGAATTGGTACACTAAGGTCAAAACACACTACCTATACTTCCTAGGCATTTAATAAATATTTGTGGAATTGAATCAACTGGCCCCTATCACTAACAATTCTCAAAATATTACTACCATTTTTTAAATATATATATTTTTTTTATTTTAAGCCCTTAACTTCTGTGTATTGACTTATAGGTGGAAGAGTGGTAAGGGTAGGCAATGGGGGTCAAGTGACTTGCCCAGGGTCACACAGCTGGGAAGTGTCTGAGGATGGATTTGAACCTAGGACCTCCCGTCTCGAGGCCTGGCTCTCAATCCACTGAGCTACCCAGCTGCCCCCTACTACCATTTTTTTTAAAGGTTTAGCCAAGTGAAGATCCTAAGGAAAACAAACCAACTTCCCCAACCATTCCTGCCCCAATATTGATGATACTGGACAGTATGATCATTTTAATGATTTATCTTATCACACTTGTGGCTGTGAGGGTAAATTTATATACCTCAATTTTATTCCTGCCCTTTTAGAAACCCCAATGCCAGGCACACCTGTTTTGGGTTTGAACTATAGACTTTAAAACTGTTTGGGACCCTAGTGTGGGTGGGATCTGTGGATATAGTAAAAATTGTTGAGTGCTTTTGTTTTAGAAGCTTTTCTTATGTTAAAGGTCTCCCTGGAAGCCCAGCTATTAATTTGACCTTTTCTTTTATAATTGTTATAGTTGACCCACTCCCAGATACCCTGGAGGTTGGCTGCAAACCTTTGCAGCCTGCTTGCAGTTTGTCTATGCAGGCTTGCCATTTCGAGTTCTCCAGAGTGTGAAGACACCCCCCCCC
>NC_058132.1:149498645-149561677 GCF_016433145.1 Gracilinanus agilis | reverse complement strand
CACTTGCTGAATGGAATAGATTGGAATTAGAATACAAATAAGGAGTCTCATGGTGGGGGTGGGGTTATTGTAGTTAAGACTTGAAATTTAAGGCCTGGATCAGGACTTCAGCTGAATATTAAGAAGGGCTCTAAGTATAGGAATATTTGATTACTTTTAAAATAGTACATGATGAGAGAGGAGTGGAAGATGATGACAGTAATACTTGTCTCTAGGATGAGATGCATTGGGGCCATGGTATATGTTTTGAGAAGTCATAGAGTGTTGAAGGTATTTAGCAAAAATCTGTATAAACAAATTACTCCTAAGGAGGGGAAAAGAAAATCTTAATCTTTTGTTTAAAATGATAGAATAGCCCCAGCCAGCAGTGATTATCTCCCCACCTCCACCCCAATTCTTACAGGCTTTTTTTTTGATCACTCATTTAATTCTATTATGCTGCCTTGCATGTCAGCTCTCTCCTCCTTGATTGTATTGGTTCCAGTGAACTGTTTTAAACCTCTTCATATTCTTGTGTGTGTGTATATATATATATATATATATATATATATATATATATAGTACCTTGAGTATAGGAGAAAATTTAGGGAATTTACTAATATTTATGTAATTTTTTGGTTGCTACTTACTTATACACTAATACCTAAAAGGCCTTATTATGCTTCAGTGTTATAATCAAAATAAGGGATGGGAACATGAAAGCAAGGAACAATAAATATGTGGGAAGATTAACAAAGTAGAATAGGTTTAGAATCTTAATTCTGTTCTAATCTGTCTCACAACAAACCTGTGAGGTGCATTATTATTATCACCTTCATTTTATAGATGAGGAAACTGGCTTATAAAGGTTGCAACATGTTTGTGGTAACACAGCTAATACATATTAGAGAGAAGACTTGAACCTAGGTATTCATAATTCTTAACCTCACTAAAGCATATTGCCTGATCAGTAATAATAGTAGACCACATTTATATACTGCTTTAAAAGGCCTACAAAAGTATATACTAAGTCCTCTTCACAAATAGAGCATATTTAATGAATCATTTTGTAAGACAATACAAAATAATTTCAGTGTTTCTATTTTAATATAATTTCTTCTTTTTAAACCATCAACCATATGTTTGAACATCTATGTACCCTTAAATCTATGATTTGCCTTTCGAGGGCATGGAAATGTATGCCACAAAAGATGTATGCTTCAAAAGAATTGCCTTTTGGAGTTGTTGGCACTGCTCACTTTTTATAAGACAATTATGAGATGTCAAAAAGCCAGATGAATGGTACAGACTGTAAGTACTATGAATTTATTGAAAGGAAAAATCCTTGTGGGAATTTTACTGGACTAGAAAAATACAACTAGGAGATGTATTAAGGTGTTAGAATGAGGGAAGAATCAGAGGAAAGACAAACAGATGCTTGATAAATTTTGTTGTAGGATGATGTTCAAGGAAGAATGGATTTCATGTAGGAAATGTCATCTGAGTTGACTTTTAAAGTAAGGGAAGTGTTTCAGCAGGCTAGAAGTATGGGAGATCATTCCAGGTACATAGCATAGCATCAGCAAAGGAGATGGGATAGGATCCACAAATAGTGATGATTCTCACCTACTTATATATCATTCCTACTTGTTTGTCAGCCTCTAGTGTCAGCTGTCTTCCAGGCATCTCAAAGTGATGATATCCATGGACATTTAAAAATCAACATGTCCAAAACAAAAATCATTATCTTTGCCACTAAACTCTTCCTGCTTATTAAACTAAGTTTTCCTTTTACTAGGGCAGTACTTTCATCCTTCTAGTCCTCTATGCTTGCAGTCTAGATGTCATTCTTTATTTCTCATTTTCTTTTACCTCCCATATCCAATCCATTCATTTCACCTTTGCAACATCTTTCTGTCCTCTGACAGTGTCACTACACTGTGGGTGCAAGCCCTCATCTCCTCACTGTTGTAATAGTCTGTTGGTGGGTCTGCCTGTCTCATGTCTCCCCACTAGTCCATCAGCCACTAAAATGATTTTCCTAAAGCACAGGACTGTCACCCCTCACTTGATATACTCCAGTAGCTCCCTATTGCCTCCAGGGGCAAATATAAAATGCTCTGTTTGGTATTCAAAGCCCTTTATAACCTAGCCCCCTCCTATCTTTCCTGTCTTGTGACTTATTCCCTGCCATTTACTCTTTGATCTAGGGACACTGGCCCTGTGGGTGCCTCATGAACAAGACATTCCATCATCTCTCTTCTCTCTGTATTTTCTATCTGTTCTTCATGGCTGGAACACTCTCCCTTCTCTCCACCTTCTGGCTTATTTTAAGCTCCAATTAAAATCCCACCTTTTACAGAAAGTTTCCCCAACCCCTCTTAATTCTAGTGCCTTCCTTCTCAATTATTTTCTATTTATCCTGTCCATAGCTTTTTTAGCATATGTTTATGTAGCGTCTCTTCCATTAGATTGTGAATTCCTTGAGGAAAGCTTGTCATTTGCCTCTTTTGGTATCAGCACAGTGTTGGCATTGAGTAGATGCTTAATGTTTTTTGACTGACTGAAGTAGTCTGGTCTGACTGGAAGGTTGGCAAGGTAGTTTGGGAATCAGATTGTGGAGGGCCTTAAATGCCAAGCAGATGAGTTTTTTGTTTATTTAGTAGCAGGGAATGCTTACCACAGAAGACTTTTGAACAGAAAGGTACCTTGGTGAGATCCATGTGTTATGACTGACTCAGGAACCTTTCAGAAAAATAAGTTGGAAAGGGGAAGAGACACTAGGGCCTTAGATTGTTATAGGAAGGAATTTTGGGAAAGAAGAGGTGAGGACTTGAATGAGAAGCTATGGCAGGAGGAAAGAAAGGAAAGGCAGATGCTAAATAAATTGGGTAGGTAAAATTGACAACTTGTTGAATGAAAAAGAAAAAAGAAAGGTGATGTCAATCTTAGAGAGCCTAGAACTAAGAGATGGTTGGTTCTGTCAACAGAAGTTTGGAAGGTATTTGTAAATCATATGGTATTTTTAAAGTCCACATATCCAGATATCTCATTCAAAAAGAGGCATGGATGGACTAGATAGCACAGTGGATAGAACACTGGCCTGGAGTTAGAAGGACCTGTCTTCAAATTTGACCTCAAACATTTATTATCTGTGTGACCCTGGGCAAGTCACTTAAGCCCTATTGTTTCGCCCTTGCCACTCTTATGTCTTAGAAGTGATAAATGTTTGTTTTTTAAAGGTTGTATGGATCTAAAGTATCACACACAATCAAATTTTACTTACAAAATTTGTTCACAGAGTTCTAGAAGTCTCTTCAAAGTAACTTCATACACATTTGATTGCATTTCACATTTCATTACTGAATAAGTGAACGCTGGCAAATATTTTTTATTCTATCAGACTCACCGTAGAATTTGTTTTAATATCTTGGGGGAGATACATGATTTGAACTATATAGTATATTAAAATCTAAAATTGCAATGAGACTTTTTATCAAATTGCTTTTGGGGCAGTTATTGGATAGTGGAAAGAACATTTATTCCTTGGATTTAGAGATGGAGGACCCAAGTTTAAATTTTATCTCTCTGACTTATTAGTTATGTGACAGTTAAAAACTGTCTTAATCTTAGTTTCCCATCTTTAAATTAGGGACAACATTGCTAATGTTAATATAGGTGAGGTATTCTGTGAAGTATAAAGTGCTATACAAATGTCAGCTTATACTACTGAATTTAAAGTAGGTGTGTTTGCTGGATAAAATAGTGTAATTTTTCTCATGATTGTTGGAATTTGGTTTAAAAGCATATTGGAAGTTTCATATGATAAAACTAAGAAAGGTACTTAGCAAATACCATAAATTGATCTTGGTTTGAAGTGTTTGACATCAGGTCTTGATGCATTAGGGAATATATGCAATTTTGTATGAAGGAATATAAAATTGTTTTTAGCTTGATCAGTATAAAATAAAATTTTTGAAGATCTTTGACAATAACTATTGGCCTTGCTTCCTTATATTTATTGAACATTGTTCTACTTAACTGTTATTTTAAACCTTCAGAGCAGCTGCCAGCACAGAGCCAGCCTTGGCTATAGTAACATGAAACAGACAGATATATGAGAAAGTAACCTGAGAACAATTTATATGTGGGAGTTGGGTTGCTAGCTATTTACTGCTCCTAATATAACTGTCATGTTTGTTTTTAGTTGGCCCTTTTGCCTATAGACCCAATTTTGCCCAGATGAATTGCATGACTCTTCCCACTATTATTTGATAGAATTTATTTTTTTTAACCCTTTCCTTCTGTCTTAGAATCAATATTGTATATTAGTTCTAAGGCAGAAGACTGGGAGGCTAGGCAATGTGGGGGTTAAGTTAAGTGATTTACTCAGGGTCACACAGCTAGGAAGTGTCTGAGGTCAAATTTGAACCTAGGACTTCCTGCCACTAGCCCTGGCTTGCAATCTACTGAGCCACTTAGCTGCCCCTTATTTGCTAGAATTTTAAGTAAGACAAGAAAATTAAATAAAAAATAAGAACATTGGTAAAGAGGAAACAAAATTATACCTTTTTTTTTTTTTTTTAAATTTTAAACCCTTAACTTCTGTGTATTGACTTATAGGTGGAAGATTGGTAAGGGTAGGCAATGGGGGTCAAGTGACTTGCCCAGGGTCACACAGCTGGGAAGTGTCTGAGGCCGGATTTGGACCTAGGACCTCCTGTCTCTAGGCCTGGCTCTCAATCCACTGAGCTACCCAGCTGCCCCAATTATACCTTTTTTGCAGGTGAATGTGATGGTCTACTTTGAAAACTCTCCATTGAAGAAACTAATTGAGAGAAACTACAGTAGAGTTGCAGGATAAAAAAAATCAAGAATCATTAGGATTCCTTTATAGTACTAACACAATCAAGTTTATTTTTCCATTTAGTTAAATGTACTTAGAAAGTGTTTATGATTTTTGTGCCTATTTTGTCAGCATTGATTGCCTATGCAGCTCTTATTGATCAATGTTTCAGAAAATCCCAAATTAGCAGAATTACAAGATACTTTATAATACACTAAAATATAATGACATTTTATTTTATTTAAAAAAAATTTTTTTAAACCCTTACCTTCCGTCTTGGAGTCAATACTGTGTATTGGTTCCAAGGCAGAAGAGTGGTGAGGGTAGGCAATGGGGGTCAAGTGACTTGCCCAGGGTCACACAGCTGGGAAATATCTGAGGCCAGATTTGAACGTAGGACCTCCCATCTCTAGGCCTGGCTCTCAATCCACTGAGCTACCCAGCTGCCCCCTATAATGACATTTTAATGTTAATAAAGCGCTAGTTGCAGTGTGATATAGTGGGTAGAGGATTGCGCTTGAAGTCAGGAAGACCCGGGTTTTTGATTTTGCCCCAGACACTTAATAGCTTCCCAACTCCAAGCTAGTCACTGAACCTTTGCTCTGTCCTAGAATAATTCCCTAGGACTTACTTATTACTTTTCTAGTCTACAATCTGCTTCTTGTTGGAGGACTTCCCATATTGGGATCATTCCTAAATGTTTCTTGAAATATTCTATTAAAGCATCAGTACAATAATAATGGCATTTGATATTTCTATAGCACTTTAAAGTTTACTAAGCATTTTATATACATTATTAGAGGCTCAACAACTCTTGTGTTGCTACAACTATCTCTGTTTTACTAATGAGGAAACTGAAGGCTCAAGGAGATTGAGTGACTTTGCTGGAATCTCCCTTTTCATCACAGATTTCTGGCTGACCTCTTGTACATTTCTGAGTGAAAGAAGATGCTGACTGTAGTTTTTTCATTGCATTTCTTGATCATTATTCACTCTGGTGCAAGTTGCAGGATTTTGCTGGCATAGTTATGTAGGAGATGGGTAGTCTGCCTCCTATTCAGACTGTCACCTTGACTAGAAGTCTTGATTTTTAAATTCTCATATTGTCACAGACATATTTGGAATGGAAGCTCAGCAGATGGTTTAGGGTAGGGCAGGGAGGAAGAAATAGTTAACAGGAATGATGTCCAAATGATGCCCTTAGCTAGGAAGCCAAGTACAGAATAATTTAGGTGGCCGGGAAGAAGATAGAAAAAAGGAAACCCGAAGGAAGGGTAAGAAAAGAAATAAAAGATAATTAAGAGTAGTAAATGGAACATGGGACTGGGAGGGTGGTGGTGGTGGTGTTTTATTTATAATTAAATTACAAGCTTCAAGTCAAATGCAACTTAATTTGCCCTAGTTAAGGATTTCAGATCTGACATCAATCAAATTCTTTAAAAATAAATTTAAAATGTGTACAAATGTTTATATGTACGTATGTATTTAAGGAGTTTAGTAACTTAATCAAATTCACATGGTTAAATAGAGCCACTCCTTGAATCTAGGTTCCTTAATTCCAAGTCCTCTGTTACTTCATCAGGTAGTTGGTTTGTTTATATCTACAAAATATTAACTTTATTAATTTGAAGAAGCAAGTTTTTTTAAAGAGGGATAATTTCATAGAAATATAAGAACATTCAGTTCAAGAAATAGATCTTACTTTCTTTGTACTTTAAACCTTTCAAGATATGAAGCTACTTTGTACACTTGTTTTATAAATTAATTAGGGATATCAGTGTTTTGGAGATTAAACAATATTAGCCTCCATGATGGTGGTAACTATGACTTAACCTAAACTTTATATTATTCTCCCATCACTGCTTTTGCACACAGTGATTACTTGATAAATGTTTGTTGATTAGGAATAATAAATATATTAGTTTTATTAGCATTAATTTCATAAATGCTAGAGGAGGAAAACAATGAAGGAGGGACAACATAGACTGATAAAATATAGTTTGTGGAGGAGACTTAGAAAAATAGTGTAATAAAAAGTGATGGGGGTAGTCCTTTGGGAGGGAGAGGGAAAAGTAGGGGATACCTCAGAGGGAGTGGTTAGCCAGTAGTTGATTAGAAGCTTGGATATTGGGGTGAAGTTATTATAAAGAGGGGGAAAATAGCTTTTTCAAATAGAGAGACCTTGTTCTGAGTCATGGTATCAGAGTTGGGGTATTATCTCTAGTTTGGTTCACATATGATTCCATTCTCTCTTCAAAGAAATGAAGCTCATTAACTATGTAGTAAGATTCTGATAAGAGTTTAGGGTGTTCAGGGTTTTCTTCCCATTTCCTCTCACCCATCATGGACCCTGCTCAGAGATCATCAGAATTAGTTGAATAGCCTGAACATTTCCTTCAATGTTATGTAGACTGTGGAATTGCAATATTTATTAGAATATATCATGGAACATGTTGGTGTTTTTGTTCAATTGTAGAATTAGAAACTTCCATTGAGAATTAGAATTCTAGTTCAGCTTTTGTCATATATTGAGCAGTCATAATTTGGTGGGAGATTTTAAGGAATAATGAGCAGATAACTTTGGTTTGGCATGTTTTTTATACAGGTCTTTTATTTCTCATTGCAGGGTAAAATTCTTTATAAAGTTAGATGGAAAGGATACACTTCAGATGACGATACTTGGGAGCCAGAAGTTCATCTTGAGGACTGCAAAGAAGTTCTTCTTGAATTTAGGAAAAAAATTTTTGATAACAAAACTAAGCCTGTTAAGAAGGATATGCAGGTAATTATGTATTTATATTTTTTTGTGCTTGCCTGTATTTTCTGTCTGTGCTTTTCCTTATAGCTACATATTATTTCTAAGCAATAACTATTTTACTGAAAACCCTACAAGAAAATTCTTTTGTCAGAATTATAAATATATATTACATAGCCATTTAAAAGTTATCCAGAGACTGATTTACCCCAGGTGGCACTTTTTCTTTTAAGTCATTCTTAACCTTTTGGACAGTTTATTGCTTTTTAGCATCATGAAATGGAGAGAAATGTCAAATTAATAAATTTCTTCACTGTTAGCAAATTTTGGAAAGGAGAGTAATATTGAAACTGTTGTCCAAGGGTCTCTCCTTTGAATTTGTTGTTTTTGTTACTCCTATTTTATAAAATTAAGTTGTTTATATATAGACTTGTGAGAAATTAACTATTTATAATCATTATTCAGTGTGGATTATTTTAGCTTTTGCTTACAACATAAACATAACTTCTTGTAATAAATAAGTTCACAAAGAACACTATCCACATTCAGAGGAAGAACTATAGGAGTAGAAACACAGAAAAAAAACAACTGCCTGATCACATGGGTGAATGGGGATATAATTAGGGATGTTGACTGAAAATGAGCATTCTAGAGCAAATATCAATAATATTGAAATAGGTCTTGATCAATGACACATGTAAAACCCATTGGTATTGTGTGACAGCTATGTGAGAGGATGGGAGGAAGGGAGGGATAGAACATGAATCCTGTAACCATGGGAAAATGCTCTAAATTAATTAATTAAAAGATAGTATTGAAAAAAAATAAGTCCACAAACTTTTTTTTTTGCCTTTTGGGCTAGAGATAGGAACCTTATAATTGTTTAAAAGCTATTGTTTTCAATCTTTTTATTTTGTTCTGATTTTTCTTTTTGCCTTATAAAAGTCATTGATTTCTGTTTGGTTTGTTCTCATTTTCAGGTAGTCTTACTTGAATAATATTTGCTGCATTCTCTTTTAAACTATTTATTCCAATTATTTTAGTAAGAGCTTTTTAATTTTTTTTAATAGTTTTTGCCTCATTTCTAGGTATATAGTCCTGGTGGAAGTCAATTTTTCCTTTTACTCTCTATTTATTGGTGTTATACTCTTACTCTTTTGAGGGGATTTAAATTTATATAATTTTCGATACTTGGTATTTCTTTGAGTTACTCACCTCCATCTATAGTTGCTAAATTTTGGGATCGTGTAATGGCCAGGCTTGACCACCCTCTGTTGTACCTTTTCAGGATGGTATTGGGATAGCCTTTTCTCTTTGTTCTCACTTTGAGTTCCTGCCCTGACTTCCACCTCCTATGGTTCAAACTCTCAGGTTCAGAGTGCTTGATCTTCAGGGGCTTCTCTGGACAGAGGATTAGGGACCTCAGAGCCCTTGGGCCTGGTGTTTCATCATCTAAATTTTGCTACTCATCTCCTCTCTAGAACTTTGAAGGTCTCCATCCTGGGTTTTTCTCAGGGCTGCCCTTTGTTCTTGCTGCCTATGGACACAAAGCCTTGCTTGTTAAAACTATCTCTGGAGTTTCTTGTCACATTGAGAGGCTACTCTTATCTGGTATTGACTTTTCTGGAAGCTCTCTTTTCTCCACAGACTTCTGGCTGACCTCTTAGGCATTTCTGGGGTGGAAGAAGTCACTAACTGTAGTTTCCCTTTGGATTTCTTGATTGTTATTCACTCTGGTGCAAATTGCAGGGTTTTGTGGAAGTAGTTAGGTGGGAGTTGGGCAATCTGATTCCTATTCAGACTGTCACCTTGACTAGAAGTCTTGATTTTATAATTCTTATAGGACTTCCCAGAGAATTTGGCAGTGAAAGTAAGGTTGCATGTTTTGATTTAGGAGATACTTATATCAGTTGTTAGTATACCTATTCGTTTTTTGCTAGTTTCTTGCTTTTCCAATTTTATCTTTAAAACGCATACCAGTGGTTTTACTTAATTGGGTTCTTTCCCAAGTTTTTTGTGAATTTGTTTTCCTTTCTACTGTTTTCTTGCTACATTATGAGCCTATATTACTCATTCTCTTCTAATGTCATTTTCTTTAAGATCTTAAAAAAATTATGCTTTAAACCAGTGTTAAACTATCACTATCATGATAGCTCCTTGACTTAAGGAGGTCAAGTATTTGCTAGCTGAGACAATTTGTAGGATCTTTTGATCTCTTCATTACAGTAGTTAATTTAGCAGTTAAATTTCCTAAGAAAACATTAATAGTTTTTATCATTATTCTTTCATACTTTTCCTATTTCTTCCCATAAAAATAGTTTTTTAAATAAGTCAAGCCAGAGTTGCCTCAGTCTTTACAGAGATAACTTATTTTGAAATGCTTCCATATCAGTAATTGTGTTAATATCCTGTAAAAATATCATTATTTCCATTTTTGCAATGTTATTTGGATTTGATTAAAGTCTTAGAAAAAGATTATTATAGTCTTAATTTCCTACCAGATAGAGCCCTAGAGATGAGTATTATCAAGGCACAAAAAATAAAAGCCTTTCTTCCCAGGTTATAAATTGCATGTCTAATCATTGCTAATCATCTCTAGGGTCATTGGGAATATAGGTCGAAAGAATGTGAGTAACTTGGTATATATCCCATTACCATCACTTGGAAAGCAATTTCTAGTTTATGTTCTGCTTATACTAGATCAGTAGCATTACCATTGCATATGAAGGACAGTATGTTATAGCAACAATGAGTTGGTTTTACAGAATGTACTATTGAATTTATACTTGACTTAACAAGAGGGTTGAATGGCTGAGAATTTGATCAGAAGATTAGCTAAGGGCTAATGTAAGCCAAACACTAAAATTCTGAGAATTACTCAGCTTTAATGAGGATTTAGATTGTAATATTACTTTAGAAAATTAAGTAACAAAGTTTAAACATTAATCATTTTTGTACTGACCTTTCCAGTCCAAAGATAAAATTCCTTTTTGCCAAGAAAACAGAATAAAACAAAAAAAGTATTGCTTTTTCTTTGTTTTCTATAATCATCCTATTCTTCCCAAGCAAAGGTTCCAATATAACACCCCCCCCAAAAAAAAAAAACCAGTCCTTTTTGTTCATTCCTTACTATCCTCCATTTATTTTGTGCTTTAGTACTATTCCCCCATTCTATTCCCTGAGAGCTGCCCCATCTAACAGTATTATTTAAAGAAAAAAGAGAAGAGAAAAAATTAGCAAAGCTGATCAGAATTTTCCCACAACTGCAGAGAAAGGAGGAGGATTCTTATATCTTTTATTTGGAGCAGTGCTTATTTTTTGTGATTTTGTAACATTCGTGTTTGTTTGCTTTGTGGTTGTTCCTTTTATCTACATTGTTGTTGATTTTGTTTCCTTGAATCTACTTTATTTCACTGTATGAGATCATTTAAATCTTCTTGTTTCTTATATTCAACATATTCATTGTTTCTTAAAGCATAGTAATATTACTTTGTATTTATGTATAATGGTTTGTTTAACTAGTCTCCAAATTAATAATGGCACTTTACTTCCCATACCTTGCTATGCATTTCATCAAAAAAATCTAAGTTAATTTTGGATTTCCCTGTGCACTGACATTGCTCACTTGGGATAGTTTTCCTTTTTTCTACCTCTTCCTGACTGTTTCCCACTTCCATTCCTGAAATGCCCTTCCTCCTCAGATCTATCCCTTTGATTTTCTTTTTTCCTTTAAAACTCAGTTTAAGTGCCCTTTCCTCTTGATTCCCCAGTTGCTAATCCCTCACACCACATTATTTTGTACCTGGGACTGATAGGTTCTTTAAAAATGCTTGTTGATTTGATTGTCTTCAGTTGTTAATTCTTTAGCTCTCTTGAGAAGACTTCATAGAATTTCAGACAGTTTGAATCCTATCTATTCTTTCCCTATATATACCCTTTGAATTTTTCTCTACTTTCCTGTTTTTCTCTCACACATTTTAAGATGGAGTCTTTTCTCTTTAAGATTACCGTAATTTCTACTCTTAATAAATAGTTCCTCCTTTTTTGTGAAAATCAGGGCCAGAATGGCAGTTTTCTTTGTTGGTTCATCAGTTTTGGGGAAGATGAAATTATCATTAGGGCAAGACAGGAACTGCTTTGCTTTTCAAAAATATATTTTTATTACTATATTCTGGTTTTACATTATCTAAATATCCCCCTGTATTTTCCTTCAGATCCATTTAAAGTCAACCCCATTACACACATTTTTCTAAAGAAGTGAAGTGTCTTCTCACATTTTCTTTTTTTTAAGGGCTAGGCTTATTGTTTGTAAACAACATTCATTTATTATTTTGTGATTGTTCTTTCTTGCACTTATGCTTTCATAATTGTTGTACTTTGCATCACTTCTCATAAGACTTCCCATGCTTTTCTCATGTTCAGCCACTTCTTGATCTTTGGGCATCTAGTTTATTTATGTTCTTTGCTACCACTAAAAATGCTGTTATAGACAATTTTGGGGTGAAAAAATCAAGGCCATATATAGGTACATGAAAAGTGCTCTAAGTCACTATTGATTAGAGAAATACAAACCAAAACAATTCTGAGATATCATCTCACACCCTTTTGATTGGCTAAAATAACAAATGTTGGAAGAAATGTGGGAAATTGGGATACCACACATTGTTGGTTGAGCTGTGAACTGATCAAACTGTTTTGGAGTAACACCCAGATTTATAAAACCGCGTATACCCTTAAACCCAGCAACAGTATTGCTAAGACTGTTTCCCAAGGAGATCAGGAAAAAAGGAAAAGGAGCTATGTGTTTAAAAATATTTATAGCAACTCTCAGTGGTGACAAAGAACTGGAAATTGAGAGGATGCCCATCAATTGGGGAATGACTAAACAAATTATGGTATATGAGTGGGATGGAATACTGCTGCACTATATGAAACAGTGAGCAGGCTAATTAAAAAAAAAAACTTGGAAAGAACTACATGAGATAATGAATAGTGAAATGAATGGAACCAAGGGAACATTACACACAGCTACAGATTTAATTCTCAAAGATAAATTACAAATGATACCTCTAGAGAATGAATTGAAAAATGGAAACATGAAAGACATAATTTATATATACATATATGTTTCCCAGGGGACAATGCCTTTTAGATGCAAGGATGGGAGGGAGGAACTCAGACAGTTATAAATTAATTCCATTAATTTAAAAAAAGGAGGGAGAAAGTAGTATTAAGCATTTTGGTGAACATGAAGCCCTTTCTATTTTTTGCTCAAACATCTTCTTAGAGTATATTCTTAGAAGTAGAATCTCTGGGTCAAAGTATATAACTGTTTTAGCATTAATATACTTGTAGTTGTCTTGCTTTTAGCAAAAAGAATTATCTTGCAAATGTCAAGTTTCCCACCCTTATGATGTCTTGTCTTATGTGAGGTTTGTGATTTATTTCCTGCACTCTTCATCTGTTTTTCTGCTCTGTATGCAATACAAAATGATTTGTATTATATTAAAGTGATAGTATCACATTTGTTTCTGCCTCTTGTTCTTCACCCCAGTATTCTCCATTTTGCTTATCATCATGGTTTCCAGTTTTCAGTACTAATCTGTGGTCCATCTTCCTTTAGCCCTCTTTTAACCTATCCTTTTCCTTTTTTAATAAATCCTATAGTTTCAGAGCCCTGTTCCTCTCTTAACAAATCTGTGTTAACCTATAAAGTCAAATTTTTATTCTTGCCTTTGGATCTCTAGTTCACCTCGCTTTGTTAACTTTGATTTTGGTGAGTCAACAATGAGGGGTTTGTCACATAATATTAAAGATAGAATTGATACCTTAAACATTTTTTTAAACCCATTACCTTCTTTCTTAGAATCAATATTATATGTTGGTTCAAAGGCAGAAGAGTGCAAAGGCAAAGAGGATTAAGTGACTTTCCCAGGGTCACACAGCTAGGAAGTGTCTGAGGTCAGATTTGAACCCAGGACCTCCTGCCTCTAGGCCTGGCTCTCAATCCACTGAGCCACTCAGCTGCCCCCTTAAACATTTCTTTAAGTGAAAAATTTATTTCAGCATAGCATGCTCCCATTCAAATGCCTCATAATGTATTGTGCATACATCTCTTAAGAATGCTTTCATATTTTTGTTGGATATAGTGCGCCAATTGTGTATGCCATGGAGGTGTATCTTAACAAGATATTAAGTTTTGAAGTCAGCAAGTTGAAAACCTTATGGTAAAAGTTATCACTGTATCTTTAAAAAGCTGAAGCTTCATAGGCTGTGGTCCCTTTAAAAGAAGGTAGGCTGAATCAGAGAGCAGATAGATCTGAAATGGTTGCCATATGAATGACCACTCTATGCATCTTAAGCATTGCTCTGAACAAAACTTTTGAGCTATTAATAAGCAGGAACTAGAGGATTTTTGCTCAAATAGAGGAAAATGAAAACAGGTAAAGTTTTAGCTGGCAAGAAATTGTATAATGTGGGGAAATATTGAAAAAGCTTTTAAAAACATTTTTTATTAGAATAAAGA
Source organism: Gracilinanus agilis (assembly GCF_016433145.1). Taxonomy (NCBI): domain Eukaryota; kingdom Metazoa; phylum Chordata; class Mammalia; order Didelphimorphia; family Didelphidae; genus Gracilinanus; species Gracilinanus agilis. The sequence continues at coordinate 149,547,571 of NC_058132.1, read as the reverse complement.
CTATCAATATTTGAATCTAGTTAAGTTTGAATGCTGCTATACAATGTATGCAGTCCTAAATTTCTAGGAATACAAAGATTAAGTCCATGCAGTCAAAGAAGCTTATGCTCTATTAGATGGGATCTTGTAGATTAAGTCAAAATTTTCCCCCCAAAATTGAGCAATCACCTTTACTTGAAAGGAATAAGGATAGGGAAGAGGAAATAGTTTTAGAAACACATTGTATAATTATGGCTTAATATAACTGCAGCTAAATATTTGTGACCAAAACAACCACTTTATAGTTTCATCTACCAAGTGCTTCTTATAGTTGAAGTATGCATCTAGCCTAGTCTACTATAGTATGAATGCATACTTACCTATGGATTTAGTATGGTTAATTAAGGCTGAATACAATGTTTGGATAAAAATTATTTATATATACATCAGTGTCTCTATATGAAAAGTCTGTGTGAAATTTTACTTTTGAAGTTTTAAAGGGATTTTTTATACACACACAAATATTTAAGATATTTGCAGGTTAAATGTATATTTACAGAATTTTGAAAGAAGTTGATTAATCCCTTTGATGTTACTTGGGCAAGCTTTCTAATCATACCCCCACATTACCCCCCCCCCCCCAATTAGCACTATGTTTTATATGTACACATACCTTTGCTGTATAACATAAACAGACATAAGGTGGTAGTGGGATAAGTAGAGAAAAAAGGTGAGATGCAAGCGATGATTTAGAGGTAGAAATGACAAGATTTAGCAACTGATACAGAGTGAGGATAAGAAATTTAGAATGTCAAGGTTGCTAACCTGGAAGACGACTAGAAGGGACAGTAGAACCCTTTATAGAAATAGGGAAATTTAGAAGAGGGCTTTAGGGAAAAGATTGTGGAGTGTTCTGTGTTAGACATGCTAAGGTTGAAATGTCCAATAGACAACTGTGAGGAGGGACTGAAGATAAGGAGAGAGGTTGATTAGGGTCACAACTCTAATTAGGGCAAGAAAACACAGAGTTTGGCTGCCAGACAAAGGGAAAAGTTAAAAAATCCACCAGAGAAACATATGGCAAGGTCCAGGCATACATCCTCAGGTTGTTGAGAGATCAAGTAGCAGTGTTGAGAAACTACAGAACATATAGATAAAGCAGGTGGTAAGATCAGGAATAACTTGGAGAGTGGCAGGGCAAAGATGGTATGGTTCATTTAGCCTTCTATTCATGGAAAAGTATTGATGACTACATTAATCCAAGTTATGTCAGCAATCAAACAGTCTAGATGAATTCTAGATAGTCTGGGGCAAGAATTGGGCAAGTCACAGTTTAGTTGGATCTGACAGAATGAGGACTGACCTGCCTCTTATTATTAATAAATATTGACAATACTTCCTTTTTGTATGGATTATAAGAAATTTAAAATATTAGCACATAGAAAAACCTAGAAAGCACAAAAAAAATGTCCAGATAGCCATGGAATATGGCTCCAACATAGGGGAAATAAGAATATAAGAAAATGTTTAGAGAATATATTGGAGAGTGTTAAGCAGAATAATGCTGTAAGCCAAATTCAATACTAAGAGTATTGTTTACCTTCTCGCTTTTTCCAGTTCCTTTCTGGCTAATCTTTGCATTTATGCATTACCTTCAACTTTTGAATGAGCAGAACCGCATACCCCCATTCAACATCCATGTCTTGAGTCATATTATACAGTTTAGTGAATTGATCTCTGTGGACAAGAGCCTTAGTTCAACTTATTTTCCAGTCATTTTGCTTCTACTTCTTAATCTATTCTTTCATACCTTCGAAAGTTTGGTTAAATGTGCACACAATGATTTTCACCATGTTGTGGGCTTCTAATGATGCTCTTTGGTTTGTTTGTCATCCAGAATCTTTATATTGGTGTCTAGAATATTGCCTTGTTCTCAGTAGATATTCATACTTCTGTGTGCCCCTTCTTTTCCATTGTTTCTACAGGTAGCTTTGATATAAACAGAATGAGGGTCTGATTTCTGGTAATGGTGCTGATCCTCTTAAGCCCACCAGTCATTGGAGTAGCCCTTCAAATCTTGCTTATAGCATTTCGAAATCATCTCAAGCCTCTCCAAAAGTTTGGTGATGGGCAAAGAAGGGACCGTAATCTTCAGAGAATGTGGACTTCAGAGAATGTATAATATATACTTAAAAAATCTATATTGTGAAAATTATATATGAAAATCAATATATTTTGTAAAATTGGATTATCTCAAAATCTTGATTAAAGGGGTTGTTTCAATAGATTTAAATTAAATCTATCCTATAATCTAGCTACAACTACTGTTTTTATTGACATTTGTTTTTTTTTCTATGTAGACCTGAAAGTGGATCCTCAAAAGTAACAGGAGAATGTGTTTTTTTGTCCTTTTTTTCATATATTTTTCTTTATTGCTAAATGTTTTTATTTAAAACTTAACATTAAACATTAATACAGCTGACAACTTTTTATAACAGTTATTTACATTTTAATTCATTTCAGTGTATAAAGTAAACATTAATACAAAGCTAATAAGTTTTAGTCACTTTCTCTAAGGTCCTTGTTAGTGTTGTTTGTCTATTCCCATATCCTGTTATATGAGTATAGGCGTTTACTTGATCATTTGACTTTCTTCACTTTGCATTATTTTAGAAATATATTTCTTGATTTTCTTGTAGTATTATTACTTTTATGTTTTAATTACATATGTGTTCTATTACACTTATGTACCACAATTTATTTAACCATTCCATTGTTGTTGGTAATTCAGTTTGCTTCCAGGGTTTTGTAAATTATATATAAAACTATTCCATGAAAACTTTTTAACAAATAAACTTTTCCCCCTTTTTTATGAGACTATTTTTAGAACATACTCTCAAAGGCAGAGTATAAGAATTATTTTTGTAACTTCTACTTTTGTCTTGTACTATTAAGTGTGATTTAGTTAATTTATCCCATAAGAACATATTTCTTTATTACTACATAATGAAAATTAAAAGGGCAATAAAATTTGTGTTTGTTCTTTATATATTTTCAGAAACTTTTTAGAAGTTGTTAATTTAGTGTGTTATTCATAATTGACATATTTTGTAGATTTTGATGTCAGATATTCTTCTCCATATTAAGAAGGATAATATTTTTAAATATTCTAGAAATTTTAAATTATATTTCTGTGAACATATATATGGTTGTTGCTGTTTAAAAATTTTTTTAATGCCATTTTGTGCCCAACAAATTTGAGGCTTTTCTAAGATTCAAAATTCTCTCTTTTTGGGGGCATGATTTTGATAGAATGTTTTCCCTAAGGCTAGTGTCTAGATGATAGTGGCTAAGAAAAATAGCTACAGAGTTAATTTATATGGTATTTCACCTTGTAAAATTTCTCACATTGATGATAAAATAGTATTAATACAATATGTAATAAAAGTAATAGTAATATTCCATTTTCTGTCATGTACTATAACTATGACTTTTCCTGTTTTTTAATTCGTTATTGAATGACTTATTTTCTCTTGCTTGTTCAGTTTTTCAATATTCAAATATTATTAATAATACCATGGAGTATAATATCCAGACTGCTTTAAAATGAAAACATTTTTTTTCTCCTGGTTTCATAAACTTTTTTTTTTTAGTTTTCTGGTTCTTTTGGCAATTTTTTTTTATGGTGGAAATCACGTAAAAGAAACTAATATAGAAGGCAAAATAAGATTTAAGTATTTTTTAACCTTTCATATCTTTGTTTTATAGAGACTAGTTTTGAATGATGATGACATATTTGAGGCAGACTCTGACAGCGATTGGCAAAGTGAAACAAAAGAGGATGTTTCCCCCAAGAAGAAGAAGAAAAAGTCAAGGCACAGAGAAGACAAAAGTCCTGATGATTTGAAAAAGAGAAAATGGAAATCTGCCAAATTAAAAGATAAATCTAAAACACAACTGGACAGTTCCTCAGAAAATTTGGTCTTTGATTCAAAGTCCAAGAAGAGAACTTTGGAATCAAAAGAGGATTCAAAGGAATATAAAAAGACCAAAAAAGATGATTTAAAAGAAACAAAGAAAGTAAAAAGGGGTGAAAATAAAGACTCAAGGGGAAAAGTAAGAGATGATTTTAAAGAAAGCAAAAAAAAGAAAGAGAAACTTAGTGAATCTCTTTTAGAATCTGAATCTAGTACATTTGATGATTCACTTTCACAGTTGGCTGATGATGACAGTGAAGATTTGCCTTCTGATAACAGAGGAGAGAAGCAAAAATTTAAAAGTGGAAAAGATAAGTTAGAACATGACATAATTCAAGATGTGATTTCTGATAAACAGCCAGATGATACAGCAAGTGCTGAAGAAGATACTGATGTCAGAACAAAAAGGAAAAAAAAGAAATTAAAGAAAGTTGAAGAATATAAAGAAGAGATTAGAAAAGTAGAAAATAAGGACTCATACTTAGAGAAGAAAAATTTATACAAAAAGCAAAAGAATCAAGAAAAAGTCAAAGGCTCTATAGAGGTAGATAAATTATCACCTACACCTGCTCCAGTTCAGAAGAGCACAAAACTGGTTAGTGAAGAACGAGGTCGAAGGTCCACTGATTCAGTTGGGGAGGTAAGTCACTCAGTGCTAGAAGAGGAAAGTTTAAGAATAAAAGGATATTTCTTGGAATCAATTGTATGGGGAGAGTAATGTGGGAAAATATTTTTTGTGCATTCTGTAGAGAAAACAGTAAAATAGAGGAAAGAAATCACAGAGGAAGTTTTTCTTGCTCGGTGTTATCCAGGAATTCTAAGGGTAGTACCATTAAACTTTACTAATAACTAAATTCCTAAAGATTGACTATTGTAAGCTGACTACTTCCTGCTTCTCCTTACCTCCTTTCCTCTAATCTTTTAAAATCTATTTCCATGACAAGTAAAAAGGAAGCTATGGACTTCTTGTTTGCTTGTTTTGTTAGAGAAATAATGAGTTTAGAATTATTTGAACAAAATAATATTCTTATGTTACCGGAATGATATTTTCCCTTCAAATAAGTACAATGGTATACACCAAAATAAAGCTTAATAGAGCTATCATATAGGCTTTCTATTTTAGCTTTTGATTGAATAGCTATTAAATAGAGTAAACTATTCTTATAAGTACTGAGATTCAGTTTTACTTCTTTCTGCCTTTCATTTTGTCTTTCAACATGACACTGTCTGTTAGATTACTCTAAAGGAAGAAGTTAACATAATTGTATGCTTAGTTTTGTTTTTGAGTATTTAAAAATTATGACTATAATTTCTTAGTTAAAACAAAATATTTTAATATGTCTGTCTATTGTTAAAAGGGTGAAATTATGGTTGGACTAAATTATTTAAGAGTAGGGTTGCCAGGAATTGATTACTCAATTCCAAATGAAATACTCAAGTCACAATGACTTTTATGGTAGTTTATTTTACAATAGAAAGAGTGAAAGCAAGGAAAATATGAGGGGGGGAGTAAGAAAGGGAAGGAGGAGAGAAAGAGAATAAAAATGAGAGAGAGAGAACAAGGATGAATGAGAATATATTACTCTGGCCTGGTCCAAACCAAGCAGGGCTTCAGAAGGCTTCAGATTTGTCACTCACTAGCACACGTGGGTCATAGACCTTTCTCCTCTCCTACTTAATCCTTAAGTGGGGGTGTATACATTCCTGGTGGCTAAAATCTAAAGAGTCAATAGGAGACAGTTAATCCCATCTTCACAATCCCCCCTGATGATCATTTGGGAGACTAGTCTTTCCAATTATCATTTTACATAATCATCTTATACCTCTAAAAATCTCCTAACTACAGTTGCACACAATATTGCACCTTCTAAGAGGAAGCTACAATAGTTAGAGATAAGAGGAAAATAGAATAGAGAGAAAGCAGAACCATTGTTTTTCTAGGCGCATTGACAAAAAAACCAATTAGGGGGCAGTCCCCTTTGGCATAATACATTGGCATATAATATTATTGGCATAATACATAATACATTCTAAATAACTGTTTAACCTTTCAGTTCAATCAATTGTACCCCAAAGTTAATTCTGGATCTTCTTGATGCGGTGTACGCTTTGCAGGCATCTTTCTGCAAACAGTTCATTCTGTGGATTAAGGAATTAGTAAACTTCTTTTCCTGAAAATTTTGGATTGAAAAGAAAAATTTAAATCTTGGAATTTTATAAAAATAAAATCCCTCATGAAAAGGTTGTTGACCAACACCCAGATCATCTCAGGATACATGGTTGAGTTATGGGGTGTATGAGTCAATTATCAAAAGAAAACCAAAAACATAAAAAGAAAAACAAATAGAAGAAAAATTAAACTTTGGGAGAAATAAAAATTCAAAATCAGAATAAAAATATCAAACATCTATGTAAAATTTCTGAGTAAACAAGAATAAATTCATAGTAGGCCCTTGTATTAGGGTCCAATTAAAGTAATTTCTGTCCCACAAGTCTGTACGACAAAATGCAGTAATATTTCACTTACCCATTGGTAGCCACGACAACAGGAAGTTACCATACTATAAGAGAGAAAAAAGGACTAGATTTTTGTGTAAAAGGGAAGCATCATTCCCTGGTCTGATTTACCTTCACTCTCAGGGATGGGGGAGCCAGGATAATAGCCAAACTTTGGTACTTGACTGAGAGTATTTCATAAGAAGTATGTAGTACAAGGAGTCCTGCATCTTAACATCTGTCAAGTGCCACAAACTCATGTCTCACACTAGGTTCAAGTCCTTTCGTATTGGCATAGAAGTTCAACAATCCTACCTGGATTGGTTTGGTCCTTTTTGACCTTTTGATCCTAGGGACTGTGCAGATTCTCATCTATCCCATTGGGATTGGTTGGTCTCCTTGACCTTGCACTGTATAGTGGCTCTTTTGTTCCCTTCTCCTGGAATCAGACATAATCATTAATCACAGTCCCATAACATTTATCAATAAATGGCAGGTTTCCATAGTCTAAAGCTTTTGGTTATGCATTAATATTATAGCAAATATATTTTAAACTTACATTACTGCAAAATCAAAAAAGACGAATATTGATAATGTGTTTCAAGTACAAAAATGAGGGAAGAAAGAAACTGAAATACTATATTGCACATACAAGGGAAAAAATAATAAAAAGAATGTTTTAAAAATAAAAAATATATAGCTTATAATCAGTGACACACTGTGTCAGCCAAGGAAACATAGACTACAAAGGTTTCTCACCTAAAATGAGATCCATTTCCTTTTCAACTTGACCATGATCCACTGTGTGAGTGCAAATAATTTTCACAATAAGAGATTTTTAAAAACAGTAATACAGCAGGTAATGCACATTCAAAGAAAGTACCAAAGTTCCCAAAATTCACAATAGCCCAGTTAATGACAATAGAAAACAAACCCACTATCATTACAATTAACTCCTTAATCCAGAGAATGAACTGTTTGCAGAAAAATGCCTGCAAAATCTACACTGCATCAAGAAGATTCAGAATTAACTTTGGTGTACAATTGACTGAACTGAATGGGTTGAACAGTTATTTTGAATGTACACTTTTATGCCCCTTAATTGTTTTTAGTTTTGTTTCTTTTGTCAATGCTCCTAGCAAAACATTGGTTCTGCTTTCTTTCTCTTCTATTTCCCTCTTTGGGCAAAAAGACCACTTTTCAGCTAGCCTCACTAGGTTTTTACTTCTCACTTAAATTTAAAAAACTAGAAATACGTGGGCTTTGGAAAAAGGAAAGTAGACTTCCAGGAGTAAAACAGGGCTAAAACTTAGTTAATTTCAGCTTAACAGTGGGCAGCTGTACAGCTCAGTGGCTTGAGAGCCAGACCTAGAGACCAGAGATCCTAGGTTCAAATCTGGCCTCAGACACTTCCCAGCTGTGTAACCCTGGGCAAGTCACTTTACTCCCATTGCCTAGTCCTTACCACTCCTCTGCCTTGAAGCCAATACACAGTATTGACTCCAAGACAGAAGGTAAGAGTTTAAAAAACAAAACAAAACACGATTTAAAAAAATTTCAGCTTAACAATCACTCTCCCTAATGAAAAACAACTAAGCTAAGCTCAGTAGCTTTCCCCAGTTTTTCCGGAGATTTTGGGCTTCTGTTTGGACATGGAGCAGGGCACGACTGCTTCTCCTCTGAGGAGTGGAAAGTTTTCCCCAGGTGTGGCCCTCATAGCTATTTTTTTTTTTTTAAAACAAAACAGCCTGCTTGAGGTACCTGAAAGATAGAATCCTCCCCCAAGGTGAAAACCAGGTCAGCTAATTGGGTTGTTTGTTCCCTGAGGGAGGTTGGGTTGGAAACACCTTCCCCAGCTGAGGCCTCAAGACTAAGATTTAAAATGGCTGTGTGCTATTTATGTTAAGGAGAAAAAAGAAAAAAAAATGTTTGAACTCACCTGATCTGGTAGCTTTTGAATTGTAGACTTAGTATTTAAAAGACTGACTTGAGGAGGTATTAGAGAGAGAGAGAGTTGAGAAAATTTAGGAAGATTGAGGATTGGTCAGCCAGACTATTAAGGGTAAAATTATGGTTGGACTAAATTATTTAAGAGTAGAGTCACCAGGAATTGATTAATTAATTCCAAATGAAAGACTCAAGTCAGAATGACTTTCATGGTAGTTTACTTTACAATAGGAAGAGTGAATGCAAGGAAAATGAGAGAAAAATAGATAATTACTCCGGCCTGGTCTGAGGTGACAGAGGTTAATTAAAAAAAAAAACAAAACTTCTAGCCACAAGGTCTCCAAGATGAGGTGCTTCTCTGGAAGTTAGTGCCTCCAGAAAAGCCAAGGAAAGGGAGTCAGCCTTTTCACTCATCCAAGTGGCAGTCCAAAGGGAAGTAGTCTGAGGTCTAATGCCCAAGCTCCTCCAAGGCCAAATTCAAAGGGCAAAATCCTGCTCACAGGAAGTTACCATCATATTTAAAAGATAGTTCTTTGCATCACTTCCTGTGTCTTCCTTTCACTTAAATGTGGACAAATGGCAGCTTTAACTTTGCTTTGGACTGCCCAAGGGGCAGTCATTGTTTTTGATTTTTCACTCACTAGCACACGTGGGTCATAGACCTCCCTTCCCCCCTTAATCCTTAAGGGAAGTGTATATATTCCTGGTGGCTAAAATCTAAAGAATCAGTAGGGGAGAGTTAATCCCATCTTCCCACTATTCAGCCAAGTAATAAGTTAACATTTATATAGAGCCATACATATATCATCTAATAAGGAGAAGGAACTGAGGCAGGCTGGTTTATTTTTAATTTTTCAGTGAATAATTACTATATATTAAAATCAAATGAGATGATATGTTTAAAATACCTTGTAAACTCTAAAGCACTATGTAAATTTTAGCTATTATTATTATTATCTTCTAAAGGAAAAATTCTTTACCACCAACTTTTTAAGGTCTCACAACTTATACAACTCTTCTTTTAAATCTTCCGGAGATTTTAGAGACAGGAAATAAACACAAATAGATGTTTTGATAATTTTCCCCTTAAGTTTTCCCATAGACTCAGTGAAGGAAAATATGATATCCATCATCTCCAACAAGCACAAAATGATCCTCCTTCTTAACCTCTGATAGGACAGAAATCCTTTTCTGTATATAATGAATCTGCATGTAATGTAAAGACACTTCCCTAATGTTTGTTCTGTCAGATTAGAATTTATTCAAATGTGTCTGATTTCAAGTCCAACTCCTTCCTCTACACCACCATTCTGCAAGTAACTTCAGAGAACTTGGCTTCAATTTCTGCCAAGCTGTGTATCCTTGGACTTAAGATGTCAGAACTTTGGTTTGCTTATCTGTAAAATGGAGATAATAATACTGTTATATATTTTTCAGAAGAATGTTCTAAGGAAAGTGCTTTGCAAACTTTGAAGCACTATAAACATGTGAGCTGTTATGATGATGATGATGATGATGATTATACCTAGAGAAATGTATATCTTCTGAAATTCTATTCACATATTTCTTTCTTTTCTGCTTTTTATTCCTTTCTTATAACCCTCTTCAGAAAACTTTAAAAGCAGCATAGTGTTGATCATTAGATATATTGTTAATTATTTGCCTTCCTACTTTTCTATACAGGTTGAGTAGAAGTCCATCTAGTAGTTTGTCTAAAATTGGCATTGTATGTGTATCTCTGAAAAGAATGTCATAGGGATGTGATGCCTTTCTGGATCAGGGGCTAGGGTTCTGTTAAATACAGACATCTATCTATCAGAAGGATGCATAGGTACCCCTAACTTCCTGTATCAACCACAGCCCATATTCTCTCTGCAATTTATACTCATTGCTCGTAGTTCTGTGTCTTCTAATAGCAAACAGAACATGTCTTTTCATTCACTCTTTCCCTTGATAGCCCTCCAAGAACTTGAAGATGGGTAATGTGTCTTGACTTATTCCCTAAATGTTTTCTTATCCAGACTTAGCACCCTCAGTTCTTTAACTGATTGTCATTTGACATAAGCTTGACAAACTTCCCCATCTTGGTTGCCCTGTTTTGTATGTTTTTTCCAGATTTTCAGTGTCTTACCTGAACTATTGTCCCCAGAACTGAGACTCCAAATGTGATATGATTAAGACAAAGAACAGTAGGACCATCAAATGCCATGTCTTTCTTAATCATTAAATACTTATTAAGCACCTGTTATGTGCCAAGCACTTTGCTAGGTGCAGAGGGATACAAAAAGACACAAAAGGTAGTCCCTGCCTTCCAGGAATTTACAGTCTAATGGAGGAGACCAACATCACATTAGCCCTTTTAGCTATTATACTGTTAACACAAAGGGAGCTTTAAATCTCTTAAAGCTGCCATACCTTTTTCAGACATAGTATTTTTTAGTAATTACTCCCATTTCTGTGACCTTGGGTTTTAGTTGTTGAACATTCACCTTATTTTGCCCTGTCTTAGGCTCATTTCACCACTTTCAAGATATTTCCCCTGCACCCCTTTTTTCTAATTCTAGCTCTAGATTAGTAACCATTATTACCATTATATTACCATTCCTGGAAAGGACATATTAATTATTTATCCTATGACTCCATTTTCTCTGACTCTCTTGTCCAAAACATTCTTCCTTGGCCACTAGTCCTGTATATATGTTGTCTTCTTTTGTTAGAATGTAATTTGATAGTCAAAATATCAGAGTAGTGAGAAGAAGAACAGTTGAGTTCTCCCCTATTACTAATCTACAAAGATCTAGAAAATGCATCCTGACTAGGAAACCCAAAGGAAAAAAAAATCATAGTGAGTTATTTTTCTACCACAGGTTGGCAAAGAGAGATAGGCAAGTCTAGACACTTAAATAGGGACTTAACCAAGAGCATGGTGCTTAGTGTTTTCTAGCATGACTGGGCAACAGGGCAAGGAAGGGGTCCTTGGACCCCTAGAGGAGCTTGATGTTGTGCAGGAAGCAAGAATAAGTGCCAGCTGATAGCTCTACCACTTACTACTTGCTACTGAGTCATAGATCTCAGCAGGGAGTAAGGACTGGGCTTTTGCTAATACCTGAAATAACATAATACCCAGTGTCCTGAGAAAGCAGCAGCAGGTATAAAGAGAACACGAACCTGACCTAGAAATTCTTCCAAAAGTACACTGAACTGGCCAAGTCATAAAGTAGGCAGGAAGGATGAGCAAACAAACAAAAAATCTTACCATAAAGAGTTATTTTGTTAACAAGAGCACTCAGTACACAAATCTAGAAGAAGAAAATTATTCCAAAATTTCTACAAGCAAGCCTTAAAGAAAAACATAGTTTGGGCATAGATTCAACTAGAATTCTTGGAAGAGATGAAGCTACATTTTTTAAAAGTTTAAGAATATTATATAAACAAAATGAGAGGGCTTGAGGAAATAATTAGAAATGAGAGCTATAAAAGAAAGAATCGGAAAGTGAATTAACAGTTTGCACAGGAGGTACAAAACCTTATCCAAGCAACAGACTCCTTGAAAATTAGACTGGCCCAAATAAAAGTTAATGACTTCATGAGACAAAAAAGAAATATTAAAACAAAGAAAAGAATGAAAAAAAAAAGATATCTGTCTCATAGCAAAGATAACTGACTTGGAAAACAGATTGAGGAGAGATCTTTTAAGAATCATTGGACTACCTGAAATCCATGACGAAAAAAGGGCTTAGACATATTTTAAGAAATCATAAAAGAAAACTGCCCAGGTCTCTTAGAACCAGAAAGACTCTACTAGTCATCTCCTGAAAGAAACCCTAACATGAAAACTCCCTAGTAAGAACATAGCCAAAATCCAGAATTTTCCATTCAAAGAAAAAATATAAGCTGCTATTGCCTAGAGGGCAGGAACGGTTTTAAAAGCTTTGTATTTGTATCCCTAGTGTTAGCATAGTACCTGGCACAGAATGAGTTGTTTCATTCATTTATCTTAAACTTATAAAGTTATAACCTAAGAATAAGGCTTTACAGTTGCTGCATTTGAATTTCATCTTTAATAAATAGCCTTTCAGCATCTTTTTGGACCCTAATGCCCTCATCCATGTGTGTGGAGGGAGTTGGGAGTATGAGGCAGGAGGTATAGGTAGCAGGAGGAAATGAATAGCTCCAGAGATAGCCAGCTGTCCCAGTTTTTTGTCATATGAATAGACCATCTTTGTCTTTATCAGAGTTGTGGATAAAAATGTTAAATGGAACAAAGCCAAACACATCCTTTGGTGACTCTACTGGAGACTTTCTGCCACATTTACTTTGACCATTAACAATAGTTACTTTGAACTTTGCTTAGGAGTTTTGGTCCCAGATAAGAAACAGTCATGGACTATCAACTGTGTACTGAATAAGGTGCAAGCACAGAAGCAAGTAGTAACTGTGTGGCTCTGACCCTGGGAAGCAGAGCAGGGTCTTGGTTCTATCCACTTGTTCACAATAAAGCCTGCAGCTAAATAACCCAAACAAGAATTCTAGACTAAAGGGGAGGGGAAGTTGGAGGGGATTTTAGTTCTGTCATTCTGAACCTGCAGAGCTTTTCAGCTGATTAAAAATGGATGGGTCCAACAGCAGGCTACTAGAATTCCAATCAGGGGCATACCAAATCCCAGGTCAGGAACCTGGCAGATCTCAGGATACTAGGGGGAGGTTCTCTACCTTCACCCTGGATTGGACTGCTTTGGGGACACTGAATGCTTGTGGGTTTCCAGCCTGGGCTATTGCTGATACCTGAAATAACATACTACTCAATATTTTCCCAAGTACATTTTTCCTGGTCCACTAACTGGAGACTGATTTAGCCCTGCTTATTCTCTGAGTTCATAGGATTTCCTCTGTTAATGAAAAGAAGGATTTATCACCTTTTCCTGCCTATCTTAGTTCCTGCATTTGGGAACTTCCAAATGAGTGATTTTTTTTTCTTTAATTAATGATTCAGGCTATTAAAGAAAAAAGATAAGAGCCCACATATTAAAACTAAGAATATTATGAACAACTGATTGAGAGCAAGATTGGGGATGCTGCAAATTTTCGAGCGCCTCAGATCAATAGGGGAGGGATGGGACAGGACAGGATAGGACAGGGCAGGGTTATGTGTGTGGAGGGAGTTGGGAGTATGAGGCAGGAGGTATAGGTAGCAGGAGGAAATGAATAGCTCCAGAGATAGTTTTCCATTTCTATTTATTAGTTTTCTTTGCCTTCCAAGAGTTCTAGGGTCACAATTGATTAAGAAGCAAGATATGAAATATTATCTTTGCTCTCAGATCTGTACTTGAAGAGGAGGAACAAAAGGGTGACTTATTCCATGACTAACTTTGGGGATTTGTTCATATTTGTTCATCACATACACATCCATTGGAGAATGACTGACAGTCTTATGTAATTGTGTTAATTCTCTGTATGTCTTCAGTAAAAAATTTTTATCAGAGATATTTGATGCAAATTGTTATTCCTAATCAATAGTGTTTTTTTATCCTTGATTTTCATAAATTTTTAAAAACTTGATAAATTTTGTTTTAACAAATTAAATACTTCTTAAATGCTTTCTTGCCAGGGCTAGGTGATACAGTGGATAGAGTGTTGGTCTTAGAGTCAGAAAGACCATAGTTCAAATCTGGTTTTGTTATGATTAAAAATGATAAAGACTGATAAAATAAGAGAAATTAATATTTTAATTTCCATGCTGATAGAGATAAATTATTAGACCACATGCCTGGTAAAAACTCTTCAAAGTTACTGCCAGTGCCCGTCATCACTACATAGACAAAAAAAAGTAAGGAAAATTTAGGTATTTATAGATATATATTAAAATATGTGGCCGCCAGGAATCAACAATTTAGGTTGATTCCGTAATTAAATCAGACCCAAGTCAGCATCGGGTTGAAGAGTTTATTTACAGTCTGGTAGGTAAAAAGTAGGAATAAAGAGAAAAAAGGGAGAGGCTAGTCCAGGCCAAAGGCCTGGACGGAGAGAGAAGAAGGTTATAAAGCTTAATAAATGAAGCTGTAAGCCACAAGGCCCAACAGCCAGATAGGCAGAGTTTAGAATTGGCCCAGCTAGACCAAGGAAGTCAGCCTAACTTACCCACGTGACAAAATAGAGTGTAAGCGTTCTGTGGTCTCAGGAGATGCTTCTGCTGCCCATTCCCATGTCCAAAACCGGAAACCGGAAACCCATTGGATGACAGGGAATGTCCACAGGAAGTTTGTAAGATACTTTTAAATGGCACCTCCCTGAATTCCAAACACACATTTCCCCCTGAGATCCAGCAAAAAAAAGGGTTGGCCCTTTTTCTTCACTGGATCTGTAAACATAGAGAACTTCTAAATCTCAGGAATTTGGGAGAATAAAAGAAATGGGTAAAACAAAAAGCCATTTTGGGGGCAGTCCCCTATTGGCATATGAGTATACATTCAAAACAAATGCATTCAACTCCCCATAGTTCAAATTAACTGCACCCAAAGTTCAATTTTGATTTTATGGTCCAGTGAAGGGTCTTCAGGCACCTTCATGGTGCCTTCACCAAACAGGTTCATTGTCTGGATTCTGGGGAGATGGCAAAATCCTTATCCTGAAATTGCTCTCAAAAGAATTAAAACTTTATAGATTATAAAACATACATTTCCTTCTAAGAATTATACATTTCCCACTGAAATTACTCCTAAAAGAGTTAAATATACATATATTTTTACATTATCGAATTTTAAAAATCTTAACACACATCCCCTGAGGAAAATTCTAAACACACATTTCTCCCCTGAAAAAGGGTACCTCAGGTCAGCTAAAGATGCATGGCTGAGTCACGGGGGTGGTATGAAATCAATTGGCAAAAGAAATAATAAAAAATAAAAAGAATAAAATTCAAATAAAAGGAGAAAAAATTAACTTGTGAATGAAATGTAAGATGTGCAAAAAATGTAGGGAAAATAAACTTAACAGGCCTTTGAATCAAGGCCCAATTAAAGTGATTTAAGCAGTTTACTATTACCCCTTCAGGGCCAGGACTATAGAAAATTGCCATTCTCTCTCTATATAAGAGAAATAAGGGAAACGTCTCTCTCTGGTCTGATTTGCCTTCAACTTCTCAGGGAATGAGCCAATAAATAACCAATCTTAGGTGTTTCACTAGGAATTTAAGTTGAGGGGGACTGAGCCTCTAAGAGTTAGAAAAGCTGACTCCAAAACTCAAACCCCAGTTACTTATTAGCTCTATGATCTTGAGCAAGTCTTCTTGACTTTGGTTTGCCTCAGTTTCCTCATCTGTAAAATAAGAATAATAATCCTAGTTACCTCCCAGGGTTATTGGGAGGATTAAGTGAAGAAATATTTGTAAAGCATTCAGCAAACCATTACGTGATATGTAAATGATAGCTATTAAAAAGATCAGTAAGCATCCAAACACATCATTTACAAAGTATATTTACTGAAAGCAGTTACTTTGTTAAGAGAGAGAAAAGGGATGTTGATATTATGGTATTCACATGTTTCTCCCAATTCTGCATATTTATAACTTATGATGTGGCAATATTCTCATGCATTTATGTATTATGATTTGCCTTTTCCATTCTCCAATTGTTGAGCACATTGTTTCTTTCCAATGCATCTCTTATAAGTAGTTGTGAATATTTTTCTACATATGGATCTTTTCCTGCTGTATATAACTATCTTTAGATGTAGAGCCTCAATAGTGAAATATCTGAACAAAATATATGAATTGAATTCTAACTTTTCTTAAATAATTTTTCAGAATAGCCAAGCCATTTCACTCTAACAGCAAGAAATTAGCATGCCTGTAGTTTAAAAAAGAATGCATTTTTGTTATTTGGAACTTAACATTGACAAACATGAACATTTTCATACACAAAGGACAGAAAAAGTTGATTGAGTATTAAACCAAATTGCTTTTATAGCATTCCTATCTGGCTACAATTCCTATAATGTTTTCCCATCTTTGTAATGTGATGGATATGTGTTGAAAAGACTAGGTTATTTAGTATCACAAAGATATTTTTTTCTCTTAACAAGTAGTAGAAGAGAGTATACCTTGGTTGTAGGGAAAAACATGAGAAAAAAATTATAAGATTTATAATTCTGTCACAGGAAAACAAACTCCATGGTCTTTATGTCATACTTTTCATTGTTTAAAGAACCTGTTCAGGGTGCAGCTGACTGCTCAGTGGATTGAGAGCCAAACCTAGAGATGGGAGGTCCTAGGTTCAAATTCAACCTCAGACACTTCCCAGCCGTGTGACCCTGGGCAAGTCACTTAACCCCCATTGCCTAGCCCTTACCACTCTTCTGCCTTGGAGCCAATACACAGTATTGACACCAAGACGAAAGGTAAAGGTTTTAAAAAAAAAAAGAACCTGTTCTGTCTGTTTTGGCACTTTCCAGTTTAAATTTGTGTCTTGCTTTCATTATCAGGAGAAAGAAACACGGAAAAATGAAGTAAAAGAAAAATATCAGAAACGATATGATTCTGACAAAGAAGAAAGGGGGAAAAAAGAGCAAAAGGGAATAAAGAGTGAGTATAAATATTGGATTTCACATAATTTTTAACATATATAATTTATTTATATTAAACTGTTTAGTATAGAGTTTTTTTTCCTTCTTTTCTTTTTTCAACCCTTATCTTCTGTCTTGGAACCAATACTGTTTATTGGCTCCAAGGCAGAAGAGTGGTAAGGGTAGGCAATGGAGGTCAAGTGACTTGCCCAGGGTCACACAGCTAGGAAGTGTCCGAGGTCAGATTTGAACCTAGGACCTCCCATCTCTAGACCTGGCTGTCAATTCACTGAGCTACCCAGCTGCCCCCTAGAGTTGTTTTTTTAAGACAAGTTGGCTCCCTCTCTTTACAGTGCTAAAAATAGAACTGGATAGCTTGCTTTCTAAGAAATTATAGAGAATCACATTCACTTCTGTATTTTTGAGGCATTTTAATATCCTATACATTTTCTGAGGTGGGGCAAAATGAAGGCAGTCACATGCCCAATAACCATATTGTATATTAAATGAGTGTGGGATCTAGGGATACTACTACCCATATTTGGGGACACCCTAGACTTAAGCTATGGGAAAGTTATATTTTGGAAGTTTTTCTGAATTAATACAAATGGAGGTAGTGAATTAAAAGAAGAGAGAATTATCCTTTAAGATCAAATCCCCAGAATGAGATCTAGCAAAGCTATGAGGTGTGTGGGGTTGGGGGTAAGAGGAGAAAATCATGGAGGGCAGAGGAGAAGTGCTATAGATTAACAGCTGGTCACTTTGGTAAGCTTTACTAGATATTGGAAAAACAGTAAAAATGAAAAGTTGAAACTTTTGCAATTCTGATATTTGGGGTGCATTCCTTTATTTTATTTATATATTTATATATTAATATAATAGTTATATTAACAACTAGAAGCAATAATTTTTCTTAAAGCATCCACAAGCTATGATTTTCTTCTTGTTTTGCAACAAGAATTTTTAGTTGTCATTTATCATAAAACTCTTTTATTTTGTACTAGCATTTAAAGAAATGAGGAATGCATTCGATTTATTTACATTAACACCAGAAGAAAAAAATGACTTTTCAGAGAATAATCAGAAAAGAGAGGAAACATCACTGGATTTTAAATTCACTGAAGACTACAAAACTAAGGAAAATAAGCAATTATACAAGGAGAGGAGAAGTACAAGGGATGAGACTGATACATGGACTTATATAGCTGCAGAAGGTGATCAAGAGGTATTAGACAGTGTGTGTCAAATGGATGAAACTTCTGGTGAGTATGATGAAAAGTGAGTCACATATTTTGAATAAACCAAAAGCCTACGAAGTTATTCCTATTTTTTACTAATCTTACCATTTGTAATACCTAGAAACAGAAGACAAAGTGGTTTTTCCCTCACATTTTCTAGTTTTCTTTTTGACTTTAGCTTCCATGTGAAGTCTAGAAAGTAGAATAGAATAAGACCTGTTTTAAAACACAAACCATTAATATATGTGGAAGATGGACATCCTGAGCTCTCTAAGTCAGTTAATTGACTAAAATAAGCATATATAATGTCCATTATTACAAACAGAAGAAACAATTTTGGGAGGCTAAAAGGCAGAAAGATCTGATTTATCCAGGAGTGGAATACTATTATATATAAATATATTCATAACTAGTAACAGCTCTAGGTCTATAAGAAGTTTGCTAGCATGCATTAAAACCTGGTGGAGTTAATCTGGAAAATTTTCATGAAAGGTATGAAATTGTATATTTTATTTTTTATCATTAATTTTTTTGAAGATTTTTTTTTTTACCAACTACATGTAATAACAATTTTCCACTTAAGTTTTCTGAAGTTATACGATCCAAATTGTCTCCATTCTTCTCCCCCCCTCCCCCCACCCAAGCTCTGGTAAGCAATGAAATTGTATATTTTTAAGAAAGAGGGAGAGAAAAGACTTAGTACACAATTTAGCAGAAGGACCTTCTAGATGGTGAGAAAAGCAGAAGTAGAGAAGACTTATTTTAAACAGGCATAAATAAGGCATATGCAAGGATTAGGATGCCAGTTTACTTGGTTACTCAGAAAAAAATCTGACCTGGGTTGTAGTAAAAAGAAAGGATAGTTAATAAGGGACTTCTCATTGGTAGAAAACCTTAAAGTTAATAGTCACAAGTTTTCATTGAATTTGAAAGGTTATTTGGAAAAGTTTCACTATTAAGTGCATGGTTTTTACAAACCTTAAGTTTTTGTGGCAAAAAAATCTACCAAACTGTATACATCATATTGTTGTTGTTGGGAAATCAGTGTATCAGTCATTGTCGTTTTCACATTTTAATAAGTAGGTGAAACAATTTTTAAATGTACCAGTACTAATTACTGAATTATATGAGGCCAACTCAGGATTTACTACTTTTTCCAACCAGATATATCCCAGACTGCTAACAGTTTGCTAGAGACAGAAATAGTGTTGCATTGAAATGTCATAGGGTTGTATTTTTAAAGCTAGAAGAGACCTTAGTCATCTAGTCCAGTCCTCTCTTTTTCAGATGAGAAAACTGAGGGCCACAGATGTTAAGTGAAAGGCTTACGGTCACCCAAGTAATAAGTAGCAGAGCTGAGATTCAAACACTCTGTCCAAAGGAAAATATATATGTGTGTGTGTGTGCGTGTGTGTGTGTGTGTGTGTGTGTGTGTGTGTGTGTGTGTGTGTGTGTGTTAGGTCTATCAATCAGTCCTAGAGATTTCACTTTTGGATTTGGTTCTTAGTTTCCACATATGATGTTGGAAGATAGAAAAAAACAATATTTGTGATATTTTGATCATCTTAAAAAGATTTTTAATAAGCCTTCTGCTTGTCTAACAGACAGGCAGCAAGTTTTGAGTTTGGGAATGGATTTGCAGTTGGAATGGATGAAATTGGAAGATTTTCAAAAGCATCTTAATGGTGAAGATGAAAATTTTACAACAGCAGATGCTATACCAAGTAGTAAGTACTTTTTTTAAATTGTAAGATGATGTGTCGTTTTTCAGTCATGTCTGACTCTCCATGACCCCATTTGGAGTTTTCTTGGCAGAGATACTGGAATAGTTTGCCATTTCCTTCTCCAGCTCATTTTACAGATGAGGAAACTGAGGCAAACAGAGTTAAGTGACTTGACCAGGATCATACAGCTAGTAAGTGTCTGAGGTCAGATTTGAACTCAGGAAGAGGAATCTTCCTGATTCCAGGCCTGGCACTCTTATCCACAATGCCACTTACCACATATTAGAAATATAATTGGTATTTTTTAAAATGAAGAAATCAGAATTGGTATTAAATAGACTCTTTCTTCTTTAGACTTACTGAGGGATGCAGTGAAAAATGGAGATTATGTTACAGTGAAGATTGCACTTAATTCAAATGAGGACTACAATTTGGACCAAGAGGTAATAGCATAATGTTCCTATGAAAATTTTATTAAAATATACTTCCTATAATAATGTAAGCAAGTTAATGTGTGACATCAGAAACCGTTACAAATACCCTTTAAAATGTTGCTTATCTCATGGCCTTTTAAAAAGCTTTCCTTTCTTCTTTGCTATAAATATCAATAATTGAGGTGTATTATTTCTACCTAATGCAACTTTTTCAATGAGCTTTCTACTTCTTGTCAGAATTTGGACCTTCTTTTCTTTGTTTCAGGTTTAATTTTATTTACTTTTTTGGTACATATCAGAGCAATGTACAATTAGATTTTCTCATTTTTTGACCTGCACGTAGATACTTTAAACAAAATTTCTACCCTAAAACTAAAAATTTAGTTTTATTCAGAATGCAGCAATAATTCACAAAGTAAAATTCACTAAAACATAATCCTAAAAATTTAGGAATAGCCAATCAGAAGAAAAGTTCCTCATTTTAGTAGTCACTTATGTTCATTTTCAAAAAACACTTCTTTTAATCTAATCTCCCAAGTCAAAGATAGAGCCAGGATAGTGGAATATTAGGAAAAACTAAAGCAAAGTGTTTATCCCACATTCTTTCAAATATATCTAAAAAACACAAATCCAGAATTTTTGGCCAAAATCTAATGGGAAAAGCCATTCAAAAGTCATAGTGATTAATTTTTCCCAGCCCATGTCAGCACAGAAAGATCGCCAAAGAAGTCCAGGACCACTTGAGGGGGGAGGAGTATGGCTAGGGGACAGGCCCGTGGAAAACTAAGAGTACAAAGGAGAAGGTGAACAACAATATAAAAAGAGGTCCCAAACACACAACCAGGCACATGATAGGAACAGGTTGACCAGCTGGCAGCTTTTTTACCAACTACTCATTTCCAGGTCCCAGATCCTGGGCAGCCTGAGGTGGGGAATGTTCTTCTGTAAGCAGTAAGTAGTTTAGTTTGAAAGCGAGCAGCAATAATGTGACTCATCTTAGAATCTGAGGGTCAAAGTTCTAACATCTAGACTAGTCTGAAGTCTGTAGAAGAATAACCAGGACAGGAATTCTCAAACAAAAGGGTAGCCTGCAGTTCTACCACTCTGAAGAATTTCCTAGCTGTCTGATTTTGGGGTTGGGATGTGTGTGTGTGTGTGGGGGGGGGGGGTAGGACAGAACACAGATTTTCAGTAGCAATCTACTTTTGCTGAGATCAAAAAGAAATCAAGAACTTGAAGAACTCAGACCGGGGAAATGCAGTCAGTCTATGCCCTGTATTAGATTATTTTGAGAGTACTAAAACCTTGCAAATTCTCAGTCTATTCCTGAGATTTAGCAATTAACACAACACCCAGCAGCCCAAGAACATAGCAAGAGGACTGGCCCAGATCCACCTTCCAAAAATGCTACTAATGGTTGTCTAGCCTTAAATTAAGTCCAAAGTTAAGAGGTAGGCTAGAAAAATGGGTAAACAAGAAAAGAACCTCAATATAAAGAGCTATTCCAGTAGCAGGGATGCCCAAGGAACAAATACCAAAGAAGAGACTTAAAACATCTATAAACAAAGCTCCATGGGAAAAAACAGCTTGGGTATGAATTGAAGAATTTCTTGAAGAGCCAATTCAGGAATTTAAATATTTTAATAAATGAAATGAGAGTTCTAGAGGAAGAAAATGAGTTTTTTAAGAAAGAATTAGAATTAACAACCTGGCATAAAAGATATAGAACCTTACCCTAGCAACAAACTCCCTGAAAATTTTGTTTTGGTTTACTATACTAATTCTGTAAGAGGTTTTGTTTTTTCATTCTCAGTTGAGGGAGTGAAGAAGATAAGCGAGAGATATGGAGTGTTTACTGATTGAAGACATACACAAATTTGTAAAAGAAAAAATAGGAAAATATCCAATCAAAAAAATATATATATATTATATATAATACATACATATATGTATAATCCTATGTCAGAAACTTAGAAGTTTTATTTTAATGGAAGAAAAACAGAAGTTATGATTCACACGTATGCAGCATTGATTGCCCTTGATCTCAAACTCTTGTGCAGTTTTTCGACCTGCCTTAGAACAGTAATCATATCCCTATTTCATCTTGTCAAAATATGAAGTGTCAAATATATGCCTTTTTATGCCTAGAAAGGCTAAAGTATTCCCTAATTTATAATAAAAATATATGGTCAATAAAATGTCAGATTTCTCTACTCAATCATTCCTCTTAGCAGTTCTTAATTCTATACCACATGTTACACTGTAGTAGGCTACATATTGGGAAGAAATGCTGCATATTCCTTGCAAATGAAGGTCTTTCAGGCAAGGTTCTTATGGCTGATTTTAAATTGTAAGATTCTTATTTTAAAATAATGCTAAAATTCTCACATTTGTAAGATAAAATTTGATTGCATATTCAATTAATTTGTTAAAAAACAGCTATAAAGGGGCAGCTGGGTAGCTCAGTGGATTGAGAGCCAGGCCTAGAGACGGGAGGTCCCAGGTTCAAATCTGGCCTCAGACACTTCCCAGCTGTGTGACCCTGGGCAAGTAACTTGACCCCCATTGCTTACCCTTACCACTCTTCCACCTATAAGTCAATACACAGAAGTTAAGGGTTTAAAGTTTAAAAAAAAAAAGAAAGAAAGAAACAGCTATAAAGAGGTTAATTTTAGTATTTAAATAAGTAATCAACTTAGGGTTATTTCTTTATTCTTCCCTGATTTGGCCTAATTCACTTTGCAGAAATTGTTTCTGGCTAGCTAATAATATTTTGTGCATACTCCAGACTTATCTTGCTTAATTTACTCTTTTTATTCACGTTTGTTAGCAGTGCCTACACTTCAAGAGTCTTACTGCTTTGTAGGCTTACTGCTTGTAATAGCCTTGCCATATAGGCCCAGGCCAAGAGACAGAAGGTTCTGGCCTCAAACACTTCCTAGATGTGTGACCCTGGGCAAGTCATTTAACTTCCATTGCTTAGTCCTCATCACTCTTCTGCCTTGGAACCAATACACAATATTGATTCCACGATGGCAGGTAGGGGTTTAAAAAAAAAGCATCACCAAAAGAGGGAGTATGGTTGCAGTACTGCAAGAATAAAATTTTGGAGACCCAAACCATGGCAAAAAACAGGTCTTCTGTCAAGTTAACAGGCCATTATCTTTTTGACTTACAGTTATAAGAATTTAGACTGACCACCATGATAAACCTTAAATCCTGCTGCCAACAATGTCCCATACACATAGGAGCCTGCCATTTGGTGGGAAGTACATGGAGATGTTTCGGAAGAATCTTTTATTTTCAAGGAATTACTGAGCTTACTTTTACTGAAAATACTCTTCATTTTGAAGAGGATAAAGTGGAGGAGGTAAATGACGCATGCATACTATCTGGAAGAAAATCA
The DNA here is from genome assembly GCF_016433145.1 of Gracilinanus agilis. NCBI lineage: Eukaryota > Metazoa > Chordata > Mammalia > Didelphimorphia > Didelphidae > Gracilinanus > Gracilinanus agilis. Next base: position 149,523,811 of record NC_058132.1, on the reverse strand, counting down.
GAACTTTTAAAGTAAAATAATATTTTAGGGTTGGAGAATTTCAAATTGTGTTGTTACTGCCACACATTTCCCTTTGATAAGGAGTTTTTCTTTGATTTAGCAGCATGTAAGCATTTGTACTACTTTTGCTGCTGATTTGGCCCAATGTCCTTTCTTCATCTAACTTGTCAAGCACATATGTTTTATTTGTGTCCTCAACTTCATTCATGACCTTTTAGGGATTTTGAGAGAGTCTCAATTTTCCAAAGGGCCCTCACTTGCTGAGAAGGTTGAGAAAAGCAGCATTTTTTTCCACTTCTTCCTTCAGAGAAGTCAGTTTCTTCATTACAGTATCTTTTTTGGTTTTAAGTGCAGTTGGGGTGGAATGGAACCTGAGCTAGTGTTCTGAAACTGACTTATGAAAAGAACTTTTAAGTGTGCATTTTTGGAAGGCTTTTTATTATGAGCCTATGCAGTTTTTCATCTTTGTGTATCCAGGGCTTATCCATTTTGCTCTATACACCATCGGTACTTAATAAATAATCATTGTAGTGATTCTTTTTGCATTGAATTTAAAATTCATATCTCCAAAGGCTTCGTTTTAAAAGTGTTTTTAATTAAAATTTAATTTCTGTTCTATTTTAACAATAAAGGATTCTAGTGGAATGACATTGGTGATGCTTGCAGCAGCAGGAGGGCAAGATGATCTGCTCAGACTCCTCATCAAGAAAGGAGCTAAAGTTAATGGGAGACAAAAAAATGGAACTACTGCTCTCATTCATGCAGCCGAGAAGGTTAGTTACTTTTAAACTCAATTGAATCAATTTAATAATCATTGTAAGGACTTAACTGTTAGGTCCAGGAAGATTTGGCTTTTAAAAAATTACTCCCCAAAAGTCAGTAACATGATTTTATAGCATCCAAATGGAAGATATGAGTTAAAAAAAATTGTTATAAACATTTTATGAACCAAGAGTTTATGTGGGGTAGTTAACGAAATACTCAAAATAATAATTCCCAAAAGAAACTGTGGTATCAGGCAACATTACTTAAAGATAAATCTGTCCATTAGAAACTAGCATGTTTAGGGCAGTTAGGTGGCTCAGTAGATAGAAAAGGAAGCCTGGAGATGGGAGGTCCTGGATTCAAATTTGGCCTCAGACATTTCTTAGCTGGGTAACCCTAAGCAAATCACTTAAACCCAGTTGCCTAGCCCTTACCACTCTTCTACAAGGGTTTAAAAAAACAACAACTGAAATGTTTCACAAATGAAAAAATAAATTAATTCGTTATGAGGAATGGGTCATTGGTTGGAGCAGATTTTGATTTATATTCTTTATTGCCAAATAATTAACAAAATTATACATTTCTTGATTGTTATTTAGAAAAACAATGTATTTGGAATTTCAGTTTAACTATTTCTCTTCTTTTTAAAGAACTTTCTAACTACAGTGGCAATTCTTTTGGAAGCTGGAGCTTTTGTGAATGTTCAGCAGAGTAATGGAGAAACAGCTTTAATGAAGGTAAAACTTTTTTCTTTTTCACAGTCAGCAGATTATATGATATTGTAAAATAGATGTTAGAATGGAAAGAGAGCAAGTACAAAAAACAAGAAAGGCCTACCATTTAAGATGGAAAGGACAGATGTAAAAGCAGTATAAAAATTAATATGTTTTAAATCTGGCTTCAGATACTTTCTAGCTATGTAATCCTTGGCAAATCACTTAACCCTAATTGCCTAACTGCTACCACTTTTCTGCCTTGGAACTGATGATACTTAGTATTGATTCTAAGACAAGATAAGAGTTAAAAAAACATGTAATATAATACTTAAAATACTTGCATTGAAGAAGTTTTGAAATATTTTGAATTTTTGGAGCAAGTAGGATTAATCTAGGAAGATATTAAAGAGATTTTATTAAAAATTTGTTTTTCTATAATCTTATATCATTTTCCTCTCCCCAACCAGAAAATCATCAAGGTTAAAAAAATTCGGGGTCAGAAGAAAAGTAGTTCAACAATATATTAGTGTATCTGGCAAGTCTGACATTATTTTCAGTGTTCCACACCCATATTCTCTCACCTTTAGGAGGGAAGAAGATACAGTTTTCTTATCTCTTTATTCAGGTGAAATTTGGTCATTATGATTAAAATGGTGCTCAGTTTCACAAATTTTTTTCCTTTTAAATTGTGCTAGTCATTTTGTTTATTGTTTTTTTGGTTCTGCTGATTTCCCTCTGGATCAATTCATGTATCTTCCTAGGCTTCCCTAAATTCTGCTTATTCATTCTTTCTTACAACACAGTAATTCATATTCCTTTGTAATCCATATTCCATAGTTTGTTTAGTACATCTCTAGTTATTAGACATATATATTTCCAGTTCTTTATTATGACCAGAAGGACTGCTTTGACTGTTTTTTTCTTTTGCATTCTTAGCAAATAACAAATTCAGCAGGCATTTTCATCTGTAGAGTGGAACAGAAAGAGTTCTAGAAATGAAACTAATCCCCTCTATTTTAGGTAACATGTGAATATTTCCAGATCTGCTTTCTTGTGTTTCTTCTTCTATGCATGTTCAAAAAATGCTTCTGTGGTCTTTTTGTTTTGGTCAATCTTATTGCTCTCCCTTTTGCTATTCCCCCCTTAGTTTGGCAGAAAGAAAAAAAATAGTTTTAACAAAAATGAAGTCAGTGCAATTTTTAGTATACATACAACTTTTCTTTTTGTCTTCACATGCACGAAATATAGATGTTGCGGTGGGATCTTACAAAATTATTATTAAGTAGCATTTTATTAATTTTATTTTTATTTTTAAAGATATTTTATTTTCCCAATTACATGTTATAACAATTTTTCTAATGTTTTCTGAAGATATAAGATCCAAGTTGCTTCTTTCCTTGCTCCCTCCCCCCTCTGGGAAATGGTAAACAATTTGATATGGGTTACACATGTGTTATGCAAAATTTTTTTTCCATATTGTTCATTGTTGTAAAAGAATACTCATATAAAACCCAAAACTTTTTAAAAGTTTTTTTTAACATTCTTTTTTTTTAATTCAAGAATTTTAAATTCTCTCCTTCCCTCCCGCCCCTCTCCCACCCATTGAAAAGACAAGAAATACACAAAACATAGTTCTATATTAGCCATGCTGCAAAAAATGCAAGAAAAAATTTGATAGTGAAAAAATGGGGAGAGGCCCTGCAGCTGGGTGGCTCAGTGGATTGAGACCTAGGTCTAGAGACGGGAGGTTCTGGGTTCAAATCTGGTCTCAGACACTTCCTAGCTGTGTGACCCTAGGCAAATCATTTAATCCCCATTGGCTAGCCCTTACTGCTCTTCTACCTTAGAACCAATACACAGTATTGATTCTAAGATGGAAGGTGAGGGTTTTATTTTTTTTTAATGAAAAAATGATTTAAGCAGTTTTTATTTTTAAACCCTTACCTTTCATCTTGATCATTATTGTGTATTGATTCCAAGGCAGAAGAGCAGTAAGGGCTAGGGATGACGGTTGTTTCTTGCCAGGGTCATTCAGCTAGAAAGGCCAGAGTTGAACCTAGGACCTCCCTTCTCTAGGCCTGTCTCTCAGTTCTGTGAGACACCTAGCCTGCCCCCCTAAGCAGTTTTTAAAAAGGAAATGACATAGTTAGAGAGGCTGTTGGAGGAGGGTAACTTAAGTTGGAAGAATAACATGAAGGAAAAATGCAAGCTGACAGATCATTTTATACCTAAGTTTTAAATGTTTTTAACTGAAATGATGAGTTTGGGGCTTACCAGTAAATGAGGGCAATTACATTTTGGAAATGAGCACTAATAGAGAGAACTTGCAACCTATAATTAAGAACTTGGATTTCAATAGATTTTTGGGAACCACTGTTGGTTTTGGACAATGAAAGTGAGAATTATAGAATCATAGATTTAGAGCTGGAAAGAACTTTGGAAACCATCTGGTATAACCCCTTCTTTTTACAGATGAGGAAATAAGGCCTAGAGAGGCTAAATGACTTGCCCAAGGTTACAAACGCAATAAGTTGCAGGGACAGGATTTCAATCAAATCAGTATCAAGCTTTTATTAAGCTCCTATTGTGTACCAAACACTTTACTTAGCTCTAAGGATACAGAGACAAAATTAAAACAGCCTATGCCCTCAAGGGACGTACAGTGTAACAGAGGAGAACATGTGAAAATATGCATTTACAGTATATTTAAATAATAGATGAGTAGAAGGCATTTGTGGGAAAGAGTGCAGTGGAAATTCTGGAATCAAAAAAACCCTCATGTAAAATGATGACTCCAAATCCAGCTCCCCTTTTACTCTACCCTACCATATCATACCAGTGTTTTAAGTCAGGTGATTCTCAATGATAAATAAAAGAACAGACAAAAGCTATTATGCAAGATATAGAAAAAACCAGGAATTAATTACGAAGTTCATGAAAAAAATTTTAAAAGCCACAATTCCAGGGAACTGAGAAGATGGGGTGCCATTTATGTAAGTCTGACAGTAGTTAATGAAATATTTAAAACTCTTTAGGTTTCAGAACGTTAAAAGCTTCATAGAAGATATAGGACTGGGGAGAAGAATGAACTTTAATAACGATTTTGATATTTTCATATTTAGAGGGATGCAGTGACTCTTTTTTTGATGCATTAATATCTTACACATTACTAATGAATATATCGATATTCTAGGTAGTATGTATTGTCTAAGAAAAGGCAAACCTTGAGCCTGAACCTTCAGGTCACTGACACTTTATGGGTCACTGGGAGAAAGCATTATGTAAATATTTTATAAACTTTTATAGCCACTAGGTGGCCCAGTGGATAGAATTACAGGCTTAGAGTCAGGAAGACCTGAGTTTACATCCAGCCTTACACTTAGTAGCTGTGTGACTGTGGGCAACTCATTTACCTCTGTTTGCATGAGGTTCCTCAACTATAAAATGAGGATATTAACATCATCTACCTCACAAGGTTGTTGTGAGGATCCAATGAGACAGTATTTGTAAAATACTTAGCACAGTGTCTTGCACATAGTAGCTATTAAATGCTAGCTATTTTTATTATTACTATTTTAATTTCTTTGTCAGTTTTTTGTTTGAATATAACTAAAGAGAATGACCTGATAAAAAATTGCTGGGTTTTGCAGACCCTCTCTTGAGTCCCACCAGATCTAGGGACTATTATGGTTAGACTCATAAAATAGAGAAGAGTTTTGTTATATAGTCAGACCTGGAAGTTGTAGTTACATTTACCAGCACCTTAAGATAATTATTGTAAAACATTTTTGAATTTTTTTCCCAGGGAAGAGATTGCTCTTCTGTCTGCTCTTAATATTTTGTTCTTTTTTACTTTTGATAGACTAATTTCACCTCACTTTCAGAACCAAAATTTTATTTCTATATTGAGACATCTTAGATTAGTTCTTCCTTGTTTATACTATTATGTTGTTTTCTTTTCTAACTTTCTCTTCCTATAGTTCTTCATTAGAATACACACATACACGCATCTTCTTTTGTCTTATGGTTTTTATATCAATACAGTGCTGATGCTGTGTGAGAGAAAAAGAGATGAATTGTTCATAGTTTATCTTCTTTGTTATTAAAGGAAACTTTCACATTTGAGATTGTTAGAATGCAATTCCAGATAAATTATTATGTAAGGCCAGAATCTTTATTCTGTATGGTAATTATTAAGAGATGTCAACAAGGGGAAAGATAAGTGTAGTTAAAGATTCAAAAAATGGCTTGGATTTGAGATAAACCTTGAAGTTTAGAAAGAAATGGGGAAGGGGCAGCTGGGTGGTTCAGTGGATTCAGAGCCAGGTCCAGAGACAGGAGGTCCTGGGTTCAGATTTAACCTCAGATACTTCCTAGCTGTGTGACCTTGGGCAAGTCACTTGACCTCCATTGCCTAGCCCATACCACTCTTCTGCCTTAGAACCAATACACAGTATTGATTCTAAGATGGAAGGTCAGGGTTTAAAAAAAAAAAAGAATTGTGGAAAAGGGGAATTCTAGGTTGGGGGGGACAACAGAGTTCTTACATAATATTAACTATTTTCCCAAAGTTAGGTAGACTGGTTACAGACAACAGACATATATTTTGTTACCAGACTCCAGGTTATTAGAACCTGCCAGAACTTGTATTTTGGTATTTGCATGGGATAGAGATGAAGGTTGAGAAGCACTGGCCCACAAGACAGAACACTGTGTTCTAATTCTTCTGTCTAATTAGTATCAGTACATTGGATGACAAGACAGAAAGTAGTTTGCAGGAGGAATTAACAGGCTTGAATAAAACCAGAACTCAGTGTCTGGGATAATTTGGAGGGCTGGTTAGAAAGAAATCATTTCAGGACAAGTGACATTACTACATCTGAAAAAGAAAGACACTGTACACAGATATGAAGTTGTTGGGGGGAGGAGGAGACACAGAAAATATGGGGGTATAATGGTATGGATAAGAAGGACTTTAGTCTACCTTTAGTTTTGCTGCTTACCTATTCTGATTTCTGGTTAGTCATTTAACAATGAGAAAACATCTTTACCATCCAAATGGAGATTACATAAGGTCATTGTGGAGATCAAATGAAATAATAGATGGGAAAGCATTTCACATTTATATTTTGTTGAGCAAATACATATTTGTTAAAGCGTGGGATTTTGGGGAAAGGCCTAAAACTAAAACAGTGGAAACATCTTGAAATATATGAAGCGCTCTCTGTGATGGATGGATTAGACTTTTTCTGCTTGCTGAGACCAGATGAATAGAAGTTTCAAAGAAGCAAATTCAGAATTGAGGTCAGGGAAAACTTCCCAACAGTTAGAATCATTCAATGGTGGAATGCCTTAAGCAGCAATTATTTTCTCTTTACTGAAGAGCTTCATGTTAACAGGTGTTATATGGATCTTGTTCTGGTACAGGCAGGTTAGACAGTGTCTGGAGTTTATTCAAACGGATTCTGTGATTCAGCATTGAACTTTGTAGTTTTCAAGATAATGTTATTATACTCCAAAGTAGATGATATTTATAAATGTACAAGACTTATAAACTTGCAGACTATTACAGAATAAACTGTTAGCAAGAGCAAAAACCTCTATGGATAAAGAATATTCCATTAAATCACTGAATGCTTCTTAAAAACAACTCCATATTAGTCTTGACAATTAGGATTCATCTCTTAATAGTAATTTTATTTCATTATAAGATCATAGGCTTTTTTTTTTTTTTTTTTTTTTTTATCCTGGGACTCCATTCTAGGAGCATAGGGCCACAACCAGTAGGCAGGCCTAGAGACGAAAGGTCCTAGGTTCAAGTCCGGGCTCAAGACACTTCCCAGCTGGGTGACCCTGAGCGACTATGTGTCCCATTGCCTACTGGTTGTGGCCCTATGCTCCTAGAATGGAGTCCCAGGATAAAAAAAAAAAACAAAACAAAAAACATAGGCTTTAGAGCCTATATAATAGACCTGAAAAAGTCATCTGGAAATCCCTTTGTTTTACAATTGAATAAACAGAGTCTGAGAAGTGATATATTAATGATTTGCTCAAAATCACACAAGGAATAAGTAGTAGAGCTGAAATTCAGACAGACTCAAATACACACACACACACATCACTGTGGTCAAATATACAAAGGTCATCTAAATATAAACTGTATCTCTTTAATATAAATACAGAAGGCATTTAACCAGATTGATTTTCTTTTGAAAGCTGCTTTAAAATCTTGAATATTTGTTCTTTGTAGTTATTCTGTGGCACTGCAGAAATAGTATAATTTCTTTCCAGATAGGAGAAAAGCAACAAATTAACCATCAGGCTGGAGACCATAAAAACTAAGTCTTTGATATTTTGTCATACTTGTAAAGGTACCTACTTAGGTAAAGGATAACCTAGAAATAGTGTCTAATAAGTGGATAGACTTTTTTGTATCCTATCTTCAGGGGTGCTTTATATCACCATTTAATTTCTTTTTTTTTTTTTTAAACCCTTACCTTCCATCTTAGAATCACTACTGTGTATTGGTTCTAAGACAGAAGAGTGGTAAAGGCTAGGCAATAGGGGTTAAATGATTTACCTAGGGTCACATAGGTAGGAAGTGTCTGAGGCCAGATTTGAACCTAGGACCTCCCATATGTAGACTTGGCTTTCAGTTCACCAAGCTATCCAACTGCCCCTCACTATTTAATTTCAAACTATTCTCTCACCCCTTGTTCTCATTATTTCCCATTGATAACTTTTTATGCTTTATAACACATGAAGTATTAATTATTGCCCTAATTTAGTAAAAAGATGAATATTTCATTTGTTTCCAAAGTTTGATTAGTTTATTTATATAATTTTTGAATTGGAAATACTAGAAAGCAGATGATGATTAGTCCACTATCCTATTTTCCAAATGAGGAAGGCAAGGGCCAGGGAAGTTTTTGACTTGGTTAAGTACATACTTAGGAGCAGAGGCAGAATTAGAACCCAGGTCTTCCCACTATCTACTTAAAAAATTTATTCAGCAATGTAAATATTCTAACTTATAAGAAAAGCACCCTCAAAAACTAGAACTGAAGAAGGTTTAGTAAGATAAATAACAATAAAGACATACTTATAAGCTGAAATTTGTTCACAAGAAAGAAAATCACCTTACATGTTATTTGCACTCTACTCTAGCTGCAAGGAAACTGTCTTGATCCTCTTTAACCATCTTTTACAGTAGTGCCTGAGATTTACTATATTCAGGTCAGTGCAAGGCTAAGTCTATTTTAAAACTGCTGCTAAGATGAATATGAAATTGCTCTCTGATCCGTGTAATGCAGGGTTGCAGCAAAAAGCACTTGCTTTTGCAAACCAACTGTAACAGCCTGTCAGAAAGGTTTAGAATGTTGAACCAGCTTGGGGGCTGGGCACATGGAAAAACCATTAGAGCTAGGCTATAAATATCCCTGAAGTTCCAGCTGAAAGACCTTTTTCCTTTGTGGCATTTTGGACCTTGTCTGTTCTTTCTAGACCTCTCCCTGACCTCTCCATTACATCCTGCTATTTTCCCTGAATTTCCCCATTGGGCCCTGGGAGGAAGGGTGGTTTGGTGATTGGACATTGTGGGTTTTAGCTTCTGTAGGCAGGAAGGACAAACTAAATCAAGCCATCCCCTTATCTAGTGATCTGATAAAATACTTTTACTTCAGGGCAGTGAAACCTTCTCTGACTGAGGGAGCCGGTCTCTCTCAATCTGACCCTCTCCTATGACCCTTCCCCCAGCACCAGCTTTCTCTCTAGTATCAGTTACAAAACCCTCAAACCCTTTTTCCCTCTGCTTACCCTTGACATCAATAAATCCCCTTTGATATCTACACAAAAGCCTCTGATGAATCATTGTACTTGATATTAGGCAAAGGCTGAAGAGGGAAGGAATAACTTTCCTTTTATTTCTTGAGGGCAAACTTAGGCATCCATCTTGGGCAGGAAGTAGCTAGCCGAGACTTCCTGTAAATTCAGATTCACTGGCAGGGAGGAGCCTCTTATCTTCTCCCTCAAGGGACCTTAGAAATTGACAACAGAAACCTTTCAGCCAAACCCATATTACTTCTGGCTGACTCAATTCTTCTTGTATCACAGAGATAGCCCTCCTGCCTGAAGGACCCAGCCTGTTTCCTCCCAGTACCCTCTGTCTCTAGCCTCAGTGATTAGCCTGTTTGAGCAGCCCTTCCTATATTCCCCATTCATTCCTTAACTCAGCTATCCCCTTATATTTCCCCATTTCATCCTCAACATATCAACATTGCCTTTTTATTCCATTACATCCAACATAGTATAGTCAAAGAATCACAGTGAAAACAAGTCTAGAAAAAATGTATTTGTCAGTATGATTCTTTTGGCAACCATTAAAATCAATGGAAAATGAGAATCCTTTTAGTAGTTTCCAAAAAGGCCTGGCACTTGGTAGCTTCATGGCACAGTAGAATTCTAAAGGGCTGGGCCTTGAGTCAGAAAGACCCAAGTTCAAATCCAGCCTTAGATACTTAGTATCTGTGTGATGCTGACCAAATCTTTAACCTTTGTCTATCTTAGTTTCCTTATCTGTAAAATAGTGATGATAATAGCACCTACTTCCAGGCTTGGTTAAGTGAGGACAAAGTGAGATATTATAAAAATATAACAAACCTTAAAGTGCTATTATTATTGTTTACAAAAATATGTTTTAAAGCCCTCCTATTTTTGAAGAGTCTTCAGTTAAGTACCAAAACTGAGTAGTACAAATAGAACCTTATTTTTGCCATTTTTTCCTAATGAAGAAAACTTGCTCCTTGTCTTGAAGAAATTCCCTTTGTATCTGAATGTTTTCAGAAAGACTCTATTTAGAAAAAAATAATAATACTTTTTTAATATATATATATAACATACTCCTTTGAATTCACTTTTATATAATTACTTGCCTTAATATTTTTGTGTTACAGGCTTGTAAAAGAGGAAACTCAGATATTGTAAGGCTTGTGATTGAATGTGGAGCAGATTGTAACATTTTGTCAAAACATCAGAATAGTGCTTTGCATTTTGCTAAGCAGTGTAATAATGTATTGGTATATGACCTGCTGAAAAGTCACTTAGAAACGTAAGTATTAAATTAAGATGCTTAAAGTTATGTTTACTTAGGGATTTCACAGTAATTATTTTAGTTGCAAAATATTTTTAAGAATTAAAATTTCAGAGGCAGAGCCAAGATGATTGAGCAGAAAAGCATTTAGCCTACCTCTCAGAAATTCCCCTCCAAACAATTCAAAAATAACGTCTCAAGTCAAATTCTGGAGCAGTAAAATCAACAAAAAGTCAAGTTTAAACAATTGCCCAGTAGCAGGGCTTGGAGGCCTTTGCATTGGCATTGGCAACTTCAGGAGCTCTTGGCTGACAGATAGTAGGGAGATTGTTCAGTTGGTGGAAAGGAAATATTGCACAGGACCCTTTGCTGGTGCTGGTTCTGGACCTGTTGCATTGCCCATTCATAGTTCTAGGTTGGAATCCCAATGCCAGACAGAGTGGGATAGCACATGTGACCAAAGGAAAACGGGCATCGTGCTCATGGTTCCTAGGTGGAGAGGCATGCTTTTGGTTGCTCACAAGGGAGGAAGAATTCTGGTCTCAATTCTAATACAATGGGGAGCAATTACAGTTGCAGAAAACCAGAGGGGGGATCTGGTAAGGGTTCCAGGACCAGGAGGATGTTGGTTCTGGTGGTTAGAGGGGAACAAAAGTTCCTTCCTGGGTAAAGACCAGAACATGAGCCAGGAGAACAGTGACCAACACCTCTCCTTAAACCATACTACCTTGGATGCACTGAAAACCTACAGACCCCCAGAGCTAGCTCTGGAAACAGCAGCAAGCAGGCTTGAAGCTTGGGATAGTACCACTTCCTCCTGGGAACAGAGCTCAACTTTAACATTAAGTTAAAAGTAAAAAGTCTGGAAAAATTAGCAAACAGCAAAAAAAAAAAAAAAAAAGCACAAAAAAATTCCTATGATGACAGGGAAGACCAAGACACAAACAAAAAAGAAACAAAAAGAAAGTCAAAATGTATCATGGAAAGCTTGAAAGAAAAATGTGAATTAGTCACAGACCTAAAACAAATCCCCGAGTTAAAAAAAATTTTTTTAATCAATTAAGAGAGGTAGAGGAAAAATTGGGAAAAGAGTGATGTAAGAAAATTAGAATAGGCAATTCTCAGATAAGGAAATCAAAACTATCAATAAGCATATGAAAACATGTTCTCTTATAATTAGAGAAATGCAAATCAAAACAACTCTGACAAGTACTACCTTATACCTAGTAGATTGGTTAATATGACAGCAAAGGAAAGTAATAAACGTTAGAGAGGATGTGGCAAAATTGGGACACTAATGTATTGCTGATGGAGTTATGAATTGATCCAACCATTCTGGAAAGCAATTTGGAATTATGCCCAAAGGACTTTAAATGACTGCCTGCCCTTTGATCCAGCCATACCATTGTTGGGTTTGTGCCCCAAAGAGCTCATAGATAAACAGACTTGTACAAAAATATTTATAGCTGTGCTCTTTGTGATGGCAAAAAAAAAAAAAAAAATGGAAAATGAGGGTATGTCCTTCGATTGGGGAATGGCTGAACAAATTGTACTATCTGTTGGTGATGGAATACTATTGTGCTAAAAGGAATAATGAACTGGAGGAATTCCATGTGAACTGGAACAACCTCCAGGAATTGATGCAGAGCGAAAGGAGCAGAACCAGGAGAACATTGTACACAGAGACTGATACATTGCGGCACAATCGAACATGATGGACTTCTCTACTAGCAGTAGTGCAATGATACAGGACAATGAAAGAATGTTATCCACATCCAAAGAAAGAACTGTGGGAGTAGAAACACAGAAGAAAAACATTTCCTTGATCGCCTGGTTCGAAGGGGATATGATTAGTGATGTTGACTTTAAGTGATCACTCTGTTACAAATATTAATAATATGGAAATAGGTTTTGAAAAATGATACATGTAAAACTCAGTTGGATTGCTCATTGGGAATGGGGAGGGAGGAGGGGAGGGAAAGAATATGAATCATGTAACTGTGGGGAAAATATTCCAAATTAATTATTTGAATAAATTTTTAGGAATTCAAGAAAATTAACAGGTTGGTAGAGAAGATAAAAAAAAATACCAAAGAAACTTTGAAAACAGAATTGGCCAAACTGTAAAAGAGACTCAAAAATTTACTTAAAAAAAGAACTATTTAAGAAATAGAATTGTCCAGATGGGAAAAGAGTTATAAAAGGTCACTGAAGAAGATAATTATTTAGGGCAAGTGAAAACTAATGACTATGAGAACAATAAATGAAAAACAAACGAATGAAATAATAAAAGAAAACATGAACATCTCATTGAAAAAACAACTGACTTGGAAAATAGAGCATGGAAAAATAATTTATGAATTATTAGACTACCTGAAAGCCATGATCAAAAAAGAGCCTAGGCATCATTTTTTGAGAATTATCAAGGAAAACTGTTCTGATATCCTAGAACCAGAGGATAAAATGGAAATTAAAAAAAAAAATCTACCAGTCACCTCTTCAAAGAGATCCCAAAATGAAAACTCACAAGAAATACTATAGCCAAAACCCAGAGCTCCTAGGAAAAAGAGAAAATGTAGCCTGTAGCCAGAAAGAAACAGTTCACATTATGGAGCACATTTTATAGAGTACAGTCAGGATAGCACAAAATTTAGCAGCTTCTACTTTATAGAATCTGAGGGCTTGGAATATGATATTCTAGAAAGCAAAGTTGCTAGGATTACAACTGAGAATATCTTAACAAAGCTGAGTACACAAAAATGGATATTTAATGAAACAGAAAACTTTCAAGCATTCCTCATGAAAAGATTATAGCTGAATAAAAAAATCCGACTTTCAGTACAGGGCTCAAGAGAAGCATAAAAAGGTAAACATGATAGAGAAATAGAGAATAAGGTCAAAATGTTGACATTCCTATATTGGAAAATGATACTTGTAAGCATATCTCTGAATTGACTGTGATGGGATGATTTCAAAAAAATAAAATTAAGGTGTGAGAAAAATGATTGGGAGAAGGAGGAATGGAGCAGAAAAATATGGAAAATTATCTCACATAAAAGAGGCATGAAAGGAAAAGCTTTAACAGTCGAGCGGGAAGAGATGGTAGTGTGGTGGCAGACGATGCTTGGAACTTACTTTCATTGGAATTGGCTGAAAGAGGGAATAACATATAATTCAGGTGGGTGTAGAAGTCTATCTTATCTTAAAGGAAACTAGAAGCAAAAGGGTATAAAAGAATTGGGGGAAGACTGAAAGAAAGGAGAGAAATTAAAGGTAGTGGTCAAAAGCACAGTATACTTTTTTTTTTTTAACCCTTGTACTTCGGTGTATTGTCTCATAGGTGGAAGATTGGTAAGGGTGGGCAATGGGGGTCAAGTGACTTGCCCAGGGTCACACAGCTGGGTAGTGGCTGAGGCCGGGTTTGAACCTAGGACCTCCTGTCTCTAGGCCTGACTCTCACTCCACTGAGCTACCCAGCTGCCCCCTCACAGTATACTTTTGAAGAAGGACAGGGTAAAAAGAAAGAAGGATAAAAGTAGGGGTTGGGGAGGAGAATAAGATGGATGGAAATATACAGTAATCATAATGATTAATGTAAATGAGATGAACTCCCCTATATAATTGAAATGGATAACAGACTGAAAACAGAATCCTACCATATTTTATTTACAAGAAATACACTTGAAACAAAGAGACACACAGAATAAGGGTAAGTGGCTAAAACAGCATCTATTATGCTTCAGCTGAAGTGGGGAAAAAAAGCAAGAGTACCAATTATGATCTCAAATGAAGCAAAAGCAAAATTAGACCTAATTAAAAAATAAGCAAGGAAACATTTTTATTAAAAGATATCAGAGACAATGAATTAATATCTATACTTGACATATTTATACCAAAATTGCACAGCATTCAAATTCTTAAAGAAAAACTTAAATCAGTTATAGTAGGAAGTAATAAAACTATACTAGTGGAGGCCAGCTAATTGCCTCAGGGAATAGAGTGCCAGGCCTGGAGACAGGAAGTCCTGGGTTCAAATCTGGTCTCAGACACTTCCTAGGTGTGTGACATTGGGCAAATCATTTAAGCCTAATTGCTCATCCCTTACCCCCTCTTCCACCTTAGTACCAATACTTATTATTGATTCTAAGAAGGTAAGGGTTTAAAAAAGACAACTATACTAGTGGGAAATCTCATTTTCTACTTCTCAGACCTAGATGAATAGAGTTTTAGAAAAGTTAGGTATTTTTGCTCACTGGAGGAAATAGAAAAAGGTATTCTTTTTCCCTCAGTTGTACATGGCACCTTCAACAAAATTAACCATGTATTAGGGCATAAAAACTTTACACAAATATTGCATCTTTTTCAGACTATAATGCATTAAAAAGAATATTCAATAAAGGGCCCTGGAAATAGAGGCCAAAAATTAATTGGAAACTAAATGACCCAATCTTAAAGGATGAATAGGTTAAAGGACAACGCATAGAAACAATATCATCACTAAAGAGAATGACAGCAATGGCACAGTATACCCAAATTTGTGGGATGTAGCCAAAGTAATACTTAGGGGAAAATTTCTAATGTATTTATCAACAAAATGGAAAAGAACGGAAAAATTAATAATTCTTCATGCAACTAAAACTAGGAAACTACACATTTTAAATCCTCAATTAAGCACCAAATTGGAAATCCTGAAAATCAAAGGAGAGATTTGAAATTAAGAAAACTGTTGAACTAATACTATTAGGAGCTGGTATTAAGAAAAATAAGTAAAATAGATGAATCATTGGTTAATTTGGTTAAAAAAGAAATAACGGGCAGCTGGATAGCTCAGTGAATTGAGAGCCAGGCCTAAAGACAGGAGGTCCTAGGTTCAAATCTGACCTTAGACACTTCCCAGCTGTGTGACCCTGGGCAAGTGACTTGACCCCCATTGTCTAAAAAATTAAAAAAATATAAAATTATGGTACAAGTTTTCTAAAAAAAAAAAAAGAAATAACAAAACCAAATTACTAATATCAAAAATGAAAAGGGTGAATTAACCATTGGTGAAGATGAAACGAAAGCATTTTTTAGGACTTCTTTGTTAGATTTATTGGATTTGGGCAAAACAAAATTAAATGGATGAATATTTACAAAAATGTATATTGACCAGTTTAAGAGAAGAAATAGAATGCTTAAGTTTTATTTACAAAAATAAATTGAACAAAACTATCATTGAGCTCCTTAAGAAAAATTCCCAGGGACAAGATGAATTCACAAATGAATTCTATAAAATATTTAAAGAAGAATTAGTTTTACTTCCATACAAACTATTTGTGAAAATAAGCAAAGGAATCCTACCAGAATTGTTATGACACATGGACATGGTCTGGTGAACCTTATCAACACCCTTTCAGAATGATATTTTTATTTTTGTTCATTTTTTTTAAACCCTCACTTTCTGTCTTAGAATTGATACTAAGTATCAGTTCATAGCAAAAGAGTAGGGAAGGGTAGGCAGTTGGGTTTAAGTGACATGTCCAGGGTCACCAGACCTGTCTGAGGCCAGTTTTGAAACCAGGACCTCCCATCTCTAGGATTGGCTTTCTATCCACTAAACCACTTCACTCTCAGAAATGTAATTTTGATACCTAAACCAGAGCAAAGACATAAAACTCTAGACTAATTTCTCTAATGAATATAGATGCAAATATTTTATATAAAATACTAGAGATTATAGCAATAGTTCACAAACTAGATGGGCTCTATACCAGAAATGCTGGACTGGTTCAATATTAGAAAAACTATCAGCAAAATTGACCACATCATTAACATAATGAACAAAAATCATATGATTATTTCAGTAGATGCAGAAAAAGCTAATGACAGAATAACACTCATTCCTATTAACACTAGAAAACATAGGAATAAATGGAGCTTTTCTTTGAATGATAAGTTGTATCTGTCTAAAACCATCAGCAAGTATTATCTATAATGGGATTAAGTTAGAAGTCTTTCCAGTAAGATGATTGATAAAAGTATGAATGTCTATTATTACCACTATTCAATATAGTTCTAGATATACTAGCTATTGGAATCAGACAAGAAAAAAATTGAAGGAATTAGAAGAACTATCAAGAGAACAAAACTGTTAACTCTGCAGATAATATGATGGCACTTAGAGAATCCTCAAAAATACTTCAGGAAATAGTACTTCAGCAAAGATGGGGGAGACAAAATAAAGCCACATAAATCATCAATATTTCTGTATATTACCACCAAAGTCCAACAGGAAGAGAGAGAAATTCCATTTAATTTAACACAGTATAAAATACTTAAGGAGTCTATCTGCCAAGACAAACCCAGAAACTGTATGAATGCACATTTATCAAATACTTTTCACATAAAGTCAGATCTAAACATTTGAAGAAATAATAATTGCTCATTGGTAGCTAAGCAAATATGACAAAAAACAATTCTACCTAAATTAATTTATCTGTTCTGGGCCTTACCAATCAGATTGCCAAAAATTTATTTTTTAGAGCTAGAAAAAAATAGAATTCATCTGAAAGAAAAAAGGTCAAGAATATCAAGAGAATGAAAAAAATGAAGGAAGATGTTTTAGCTATACCAGATCTTAAACTGCCTTACAAAGTAATAATCATCAAAAGAATCTGGTATTAGCTAAGAAATAGACTGGTGATCAGTAGAATGAATTAGGCACACATTATACATTAATAGATGACGACAGTAATCTGGTGTTTTACAAATCCTAAGATCCAAGAATTGGAAAACAACATTATTTGACAAAAATCACTGGGAAAATCGGAAAGCAATTTAGCAGAAACCAGATATAGACTAACCTATTCACACTATATACCGAGATATGGTCAAAATTTGTACGTGATTTAGACATAAATATATGATAAACTAGGGGACCATGGAATAATTTACATTTCAAATTTATGGAGAAGGGAAGACTTAATAACCAACCAAGAGCATTATGGGCTATAAATGGGTAATTTTGATTATATCAAATTTAAAAAAATTAAAGACAGCAAGTGTTTCTTAATAAAGGTCTCATTTCTCAAATATATAGAGAACTAAATAAAATTCCTCAGTTGTAAATGGCCAAAGGACACAGACAGTTTTCAGATAAATCAAAGCTATCTATAGTAATGAAAAATTTAAATCACTTGATTAGAGAAATGCAAATCAAAATATCTTTGAGGTACCACCTCACAACAGATTGGAAAATGACTTATGTTGGAGAGTATGTTGATAAATAGGGAAATTAATGCCCTGTTGGTGAGATGTGAACTGATCCAGCCATTCTGGAGAGCAATTTGGAACTCAGTCTAAAGGGATACAAAACTGTACATACGTTTTAACCTAGCAATACCTCTATTAGGTCTGTGCCCCAAAGAGGTCAAAGAAAAAGGAAAAGGAACAGTATGTACAAAACATAACAGCTATTTTTGTGGTGGCAAAGAATTGGAAATTTAAGGGATATGTTCATTAGTTGGGAAGTGTCTGAACAGATTGTATATGATTGTGCTATAAGAAATGACCAGAGGGTGGAGGGTAACTCTTTACCATTCCTCTGCCTTGGAACTGATACTTTGTATTGATTCAGGTAAGGGTTAAAAAAAAAAATGAAATGACAAGCAGGCTGGTTTCAGAAAAACCTGAGAAGACTTACATGAATTTGATGCAAAATGAAGAAAACCAATAGAACATTTTGCACAGTAACAGTAATATTTTTTGATGGCCAACTGCCAATGACTTATCTATTCTCAGCAATAGAATAGTCTAAGGCAGTTTTGAAACTCGTGATAAAAAATGCTTTCCACCTCTGGAGAAAGAATTGTTAAAGCCTGACTGTAGATTGAATTCTGTTTTTTTGGGGGCCTGCATTTTCTTTTGCAATAGGGCTAATATGGAAATGTTTTGTATGCCTCCATATGTATATGTCAATTTTTACATGTAACTGAGAAAAAAAGGGAAAATTTAATTTCATTACTGTCAAGTACCTAAAATCATGTATTCTTAGAAAAGAATTTCAAAAAGGTCTGCTATAGTGAGTAGATTTGTAAAGAGGGCAGGAGTTTATTTGATAATACTTGACTTTTGCTAAAGTCTTTTAAAATGTTAAAAGACCCAAAAAAGTTTCCAGTAAACTTAAACTATTCCTTTATTATCTTTTTTGAGGCTATTTATTAGCAAACCCTTTTGTAAATAGTAATAAAATAAATTTCTGAATATCTTTGTTCAGATTTGGATTGATTTTAGTGTTCCTACTTAGGCATTTTAGAACTTATGGGTAACTCCTACCTCAATCTGAATTTTTCTTTGGTTAATAAAACCCACTAACAAGGTAATATAATAGAAATTTTAAGTTCTTCTCATATGAGTATGTTACACTAATAAGTAATATTTGACTACTTTATATGAGATAGAAACTTAAATCTGCTGTTAGGAATCATATTTCAGTTATCAGTCACTTTAAAAAAATGTAAACTTTTAATGGATTTTAATTAGGAAAAACTTGTCCAAATTGACATTGATGTGACTATCTTTCCTTCTTTTCAGGCTATCAAGAGTTGCAGAGGAAACCATAAGGGACTACTTTGAAGCCAGGCTTGCCCTCCTAGAGCCTGTGTTTCCAATAGCATGTCATCGCCTTTGTGAGGGTCCAGATTTTTCAACAGATTTCAATTACAAACCACCACCAAACATACCAGAAGGTGCCCCTTTATGTTTTCTTATGTTTGAACTGTATATTGTAGTAAAAAAAGTTATCTGAATATCTTCCTAAATGACTTAATCATTTAATATTAGAGTTCAATCCCCAAAGTATTTCTGAGATTATATACATTATGAGAAGAAGAAAACAGATTAATAATGCAGTTTCGGGGGGCAGCTGGGTAGCTCAGTGGAGTGAGAGTCAGGCCTAGAGACAGGAGGTCCTAGGTTCAAACCCAGCCTCAGCCACTTCCCAGCTGTGTGACCCTGGGCAGGTCACTTGACCCCCATTGCCCACCCTTACCACTCTTCCACCTATGAGACAATACACCGAAAGTACAAGGGTTTAAAAAAAAATGCAGTTTCCTAGACCACTTATACCCAAAAGAGGACTATGCTGAAAGGTAGAATAATTATGAAGGCATTTAGGGTTTGATTCTCAAGTTTTCTAAAAGAAGATGAAATGATAAAGGGAAAAAAAATCTCAGGCCTTATTACAAAACAAACAAAAAACAATTGCAGTGATATCAATAACTATTAGCCCATAAGCTGCATTTCCTACACAGTAGTTATGACCATATTTTGTACATGCATTGAAGAGATTCTTGAAAAAGGTAAGATGTGGGAGTAGAGAAAACTTCTATAAAGGGTACAGTGGTCATGTTTTTACAGTCATACAGTTGACCAAAAGTTCTAAAAAGTGTAAGATTCCATTTCACTTATTTTTTGATTATAGAATGCTTTTAATTTTATATGGAAAAATAATTATTCTACTTCAGTAGATGCCTCTGTAATATGTCATAATCAACATCCCTTGAAAGAACAGAAATGACTGACAATTTTTCTGATTATTTATACAAGACAAGGTATAAAATGAAGAAACATATGTTTACCATAGATATTTGCCACCATTATGGATAACGTCAATCTCAAAATCCAATTAAAAAGCTATTCTAGGGGGCAGCTGGGTAGCTCAGTGGATTGAGAGCCAGGCCTAGAGATGGGAGGTCCTAGGTTCAAGTCTGGCCTCAGACACTTCCCAGCTGTGTGACCCTGGGCAAGTCACTTGACCCCCATTGCCTACCCTTACCACTCTTATGCCTTGGAGCCAATACACAGTATTGACTCTAAGATGGAAGGCAAGGGTTTATTTTTTAAAAAGGGGGGGGGGAGGGCAGCTGAGTAGCTCAGTGGATTGAGAGTCAGGCCTAGAGACGGGAGGTCCTAGGTTCAAATCTGGCCTCAGACACTTCCCAGCCAAGTGACCCTGGGCAAGTCACTTGACCCCTATTGCCCACCCTTACCACTCTTCCACCAAGGAGCCAATACGCAGAAGTTAAGGGTTTAAAAAAAATAACAATTTTTAAAAAAAAAGCTATTCTATGAAGATAATGTGAACTTCTAGATATTTCTTTTTGTAGATGACATTTTGATATCTTCAAGCCCCAGAGCACTGTAGAGCCTCCTAAATGAGATCCATAATCACTCTTAAACAGTTTTTCCATTTCAGAATAAAAAAGTGATTAAACAATGCTTCATCAGGCCAGAGCTAGTCTATTTCTACATGTGTTTTAGATAAACATATTAGAATAAATTAAGTCTAGTTGAGCAAGAGATAGAAAGCAAGTTGGATTGTCTTTGGGACATGGCATAGTTCTTTAACTGAACCTAGAAAAGAAGACCCCTCTTTTTTAATATCATTAATCTTTTGGTAGTATTGTGTATCGTGGAACACTATAGTTTTTCAAGAATTGAAGTTGATAGATCATCCAAAAAGCAATAGAATGTATGGTGCATTGTGAGCATGAGGATGGTACAACACATTGCAAAATGAAATGCAATAGAAATTATGTAAAAAGTCATCAGAGAAATGTATGGCCAATAAAATAGAAATAGATAGGCTACTCATAGTAAGAGTGAGAGAGAATTGATGGCTTATCAGTTTATGCATTTGGTTTCAATGCAGTGTCCAGTGAATGTGAGGAAGGCCTCTAGCACATTGGTTGAACAGAGCAACACATTTATTGAAAGACAGAGATGAGAACTGTATAATGTGGTCAAGCATGGATAGTTTGAAATTTACTTCATTGAAAGGATCTGCTACACCAACGATAACACAGGTTCATTAGAGAATTTCTCCTATATGTTCTTTGAGACCATTTAATATATAACTGAGGCTTGGTAGTACAGGGGATAGAGTCTTGGACCTGGAGTCAGGAAGATCTGAGTTCAAAGCCAGCCTCAGACACTTACTGGCTGTGTGACCAAGAGCAAGTCAGCTTCAGTTACCTTATCTATAAAATAGGGGTGATAACAATAGCAGGGTATACTGAAATCAGTAAAATTTTTTATTACATTGAAGAGTAGGGTATAAACATGGAGGATTTTATTATGGTATTTAGTTAAACTTTTAATTATTATTAATTTTTCCATTTACTTGATCATTTGTGGAAATGAAAGTTAGTGTACTTGAGACAAAGGAAGAACGATGAAAATAAGGCCAATTAAGGCACGATGTTGGTGCCCAATAAGTGTTGTCCAAAGAATACAAAATGAAAATTAATGATAAGTTTTTATAAAAGAGGCCTGGTGATGAATTTTCTTGAAAACTTGCTGACCTTTCATTAAAAGCTGTATTATTAACTAGAAAAATAAACAGGGAAGAGAAAAAAAGAGTTGAATTAATTAGATGATATAGTATTGTTTTATGAGTGATCATGAGCATCTCCCCATCCTCTAGCCAGCCTTGTGGCAATAAGCCTCTCTCTACTTAATAGCTAGTGTGGGCTTCGGGCAACAGACATGGTCCTTTTACCAAGACCTACCTACACCTTTGTATAGACCCAAGCTTCTCCTTGAAATATGACAGCCCATGTTTTTAACACTACTATTTTTCTGGTGATATTATATGACTGACATATGTACTATGTTCTCTAAAAAGCTGAAGTTAAGAAAGGCAGTAGAGATAGACATGATAGGTATGAGCAGGCTGCAATGTGAGATAATACAGATAAAGCTTGTAAAGAGTATTAAAAGGGAAATGTGTAACAGAAAACAAGATGACTGGTTATATAGAGAGACCAATTCCAGCTTTGTAGAACTTATCAGTGGTTGTGCTCTCTTGGAATAACTTTTTTTTTTTTAAACCCTTAACCTTCCATCTTGGAATCAGTACTCTATATTGATTCTAAGGCAGAAGAACAGTAAGGGCTAGGCAATGGATGTTAAGTAACTTGCCCAGGGTCACACAGCTAGGAAGTGTCTGAGGCCAAATTTGAACCCAGGAACTCCTGTCTCTATGCCTGACTCTCAATCCACTGAGCCACCCAGCTGCCCCCATGGTATAATTTTTAAGAGCCCAAAGTAAAAAAGCCATACCCTTTTAAATCTTAGTGATCCCACTGTTAGAAGTAAAATCACCAAAAAGCCCAACCCAGGACAGAAACGTTCCATATACATGAGAATATTCATAGCAACTTTTTTTCCTAGTTGAAAAAATTAGAAACAAAGTAGATTATCATTGGTTTAGAATAATGTCTAAGCAAATTATGGGACATGAATGGAATATTGCAAAATTTTAAGAGACAATGAATATGAAGAATTCAGAAAATCAAGAGGTTGACACAGAGTGAAGTAAGCAGGATTAAGAAAATATGGAACTATAGTGTAAATAGAAAGAACAAAAAACTTGAGACTGAACGCTTCACAGTGTGTCTCTGTGTTGTCTCCCCATTGGGCTGGGAGTTTTTTCAGAACAGGAGCAGAAACTTTCTTATTTGTATCCCCAACATTTAACTTAATCAATGTTTTGCACATAGTGCTTAATAGATCATTTAAAATTTATCCATATAGAATTTTAATGAACAATGCTCTTCTTTCCCTTCTTTGTGGATGTGAGGGACTATATGGATGTGGAATACTTAATGTATATATTTATATAGTCAAATTTGGTTGAAATGTTGGTTAGTTTTCCTGAAGTATTTTATTTTCTTATTATTTGTTGAACTTTCAGATATGAAGAAGAAGGGGCTGAATGATACTTTTGCAAATGGATATATAGACAAAGTGTATCTGAAAATTAAATAACAAGGAAAATAAAGTGGGGGAAATAGTATTATGTTCACACTATGATGGACACGGAATATGGCTTCTCATTAATAGTAAAAACGTTGAGTGTAATTCTCAGGGGTTGAATGAATTTTAAATCCATTTCATTGAATTAGCAAGTTTTAAAAATGAAATTGTGTTCTTTTCTTATTAATTTTTAAATAACTTTTTGGCTTTTTAAAAAATTAAATTACATTCCTTATTCTTATGAAGCTCAGAATTACCTCCTCTCCCCCACCTTTGCCCAGTTGACAGTATCTTCTTAAAGTCTTTAACAGAGAAGATAGAAAGAATTCTATCTGGCAATAGGAAATAGTCTCTACTATTCACTAGGTCTCTATTATTTACTTGTGAATGGCAAATCACTTTTCTTCTCTTGGTCTTTTTTCTTATTTGAAAACAGAATATGACTCCTTGACTATCTAAAGGCTTCAACATAAGGGCTTGGAGGAGGGATGGCAAATTCCTCCAGTGCTTGGGTCTGTGACTCCATGACTCAGGTTTTTTTTTTTTTTTAACATTTATTAATATTCATTTTTAACATGGTTACATGATTCATGCTCCTCCTTTCCCCTTTAACCCCCCCCCCCCCCCCGCGCCTCCCCTACCCATGGCCGATGCGCATTTCCACTAGTTTTGTCATGTGTCCTTGATCAATACCAATTTCCAAATTGTTGGCGGTTGCATTGGTGTGGTAGTTTCGAGTCCACACCCTGAATCATGTCCACCCCGACCCATGCGTTCAAGCAGTTGTTTTTCTTATATGTTTCCTCTCCTGCAGTCCTTCCTCTGAATGTGGGTAGCATCTTTACCATAAATCCCTCAGAATTGTCCTGGGTCATTGTATTGCTGCTGGTACAGAGGTCCATTACATTCGATTTTACCACAGAATGTCAGTCTCTGTGTATAGAGTTCTTCTGGCTCTGCTCCTTTCGCTCTGCATCAGTTCCCGGAGGTCTCTCCAGTTCTCCTGGAACTTCTCCAGTTTATTATTCGTTTTAGCACAATAGTATTCCATCACCCGCATATACCACATTTTGTTCATCCATTCCCCAATTGAAGGACATACCCTCCTTTTCCAATTTGTTGCCACCACAAAAAGCGCAGCTATGAATATTTTCGTACAAGTCTGTTTATCTATGATCTCTTTGGGGTACAAACCCAGTAATGGTATGCCTGGATCAAAGGGCAGGCATTCTTTTATAGCCCTTTGAGCATGATTCCAAATTGCCAGCCAGAATGGCTGGATCAGTTCACAGCTCCACCAGCAATGCATCAATGTCCCAATTTTGCCACATCCCCTCCAGCATTCATTACTCTCCCCTTCTTTCATTTTAGCCAATCTGCTAGGTGTGAGGTGATACCTCATAGTTGTTTTGATTTGCATTTCTCTAATTATTAGAGATTTGGAACACTTTCTCATGAGCTTATTGATACTTTTGATTTCTTTACCTGAAAATTGCCTATTCATGTCTCTTGCCCATTTATCAATTGGGGAATGGCTTGATGTTTTATACAATTGCTTTAACTCCTTGTATATTTGAGTGATTAGACCCCTGTCAGAGTTTTTCGTTATAAAGATTTTTTCCCAGTTTGTTGTTTCCCTTCTGATTTTGACTACATTGTTTTTGTTTGTACAGAAACTTTTTAGTTTAATATAATCAAAACCATTTAATTTACATTTTGTAATTTTCTCTAACTCTTGCTTGGTTTTAAAGTCTTTCCTTTCCCAGAGATCTGACAAGTATACTATTCTGTGTTCACTT